>NW_006964169.1:0-788 GCF_000164805.1 Carlito syrichta
AAAGCCTTTCTGGCGAGTCCTTACCAGGTAGTGACTCCCCAAGACTTTAGTTAGGAATTTGCGTGAGAGAAAAAGATCAGATTTTAGTCTTCACTCCTCCCCCCAACCCCCCACTGGCCAAACATCATTTCTTTTTAGAATGCCTGTGTGGGCCAATGAACAGCAGGAGGTCCCACAGTTGCTAAGAAGGATCATTCCTAGGTTGTCTATTCTATTTACCTAGTGAGGTGTCAAAGAGCTAGGAGGCATATTCCCAGAAATGTCTCTTCTGTGACAACAGGTTTCATCTCAGCGATGCTGGATTATGGAGGAACAGAATGGTTAACCTAATTTCATAGCTAATTGTATAAGGGCAGCTCACCACCCTCTGATATATTACCTTTTCAATCATGAATTTGCTGCCTTTAAGTTCCTGTTATAGCAAATTGCCTAAGGGCAGAGCATTTACAAGAAATATGTACAACGCTGAATTGATTTCATCTTTCAAAGATTCGCCCTTACCATCCCACACGCCCATCTCTTCTGTGAGAGTCCCTCAGTCCAGAGCGATTGAATAATTTTAATTTTGACCCTGTGTCTCTTAAGGATATTTCTTTTGATAGTCACCTTCTCCTGCACCTGAAGATGAGGCCCTGACTGTTGGGATTGAGCAAGAGTCACTGCCTTCCAGTCCCATGAGTCAAAGCCTCATGGGTATGTCCGCTCTCGATCTCTGTTTTCTCCCTGCGCATCACTAAGGGCGTTGGCTGTGGTCGATGAAGACTTACTCTGGAGAGTCACCAGAGTGG
>NW_006964170.1:0-661 GCF_000164805.1 Carlito syrichta
CCCAGAAGAACTCATATAACTCTATGAAAAGATACTTGCACATGTATGTTTATCGCAGCATTGTTCACAATAGCAAGAACATTGAACCAACTGTGCTGCTCAGCAAGAGGACTGGAAAAAAAATATGGTGTGTATAAACAATGGAATATTATGCAGCCATAAAGAAGAACAAAATCATGAACTTCACAGAAACCTGGATAGACTTAGAGTTTATAATAGTGAGTGACATTTCACAGGAAAAAAAAACTGAGAATCACATGTTCTCACTCATAAGTGGACCTTGAACAACTATCGTAATACTAAAAGAAAAGGATTGGCAGTAGTGGGAAACTGTGTGCGTGTGGGAAGGTGGAATTGGTAGTAATAGGAATCTGCCTGGGGAGGGGGTGGCAAGGGTACCTGCACAATGAATGTATACCTAAGCCTGAATTGTACCCCACAAGTTTAAAATAAAAAATTTAAAGATGAAAAAAAAAAAAAAAAAGAATCAGGACTCACTGACTTTGGGTTTCACTTTTTCCATTTCAATATATGAAATGGATATATTCACAAAGTAGTGGAGAGGCTATAAGTATTATCTCATCATGGTTCCAAAAACAGGAAAATTGTATGAAAAAAAAGAGAAATAATTATGCCTCTTCCTCCTAATATGCCTTTTAAA
>NW_006964171.1:0-677 GCF_000164805.1 Carlito syrichta
CATAGAACCTTAACATCTTGAATTAAATTATCAAGAGTCAAAAATCAATCAGTGACAGAGCAGTTTTAGATATAAGATTTAAAGAAAAGTATATTTCTTAACTTGTGGAGAGAAAACTGTTTTTGAGAACTCTGATTAATAGAAAGCTTATTTTACCCCAATCTTATTGGTAATGCTGGAGCATAGATGGGGATCTTGTTCTACCTGCAGAGAAAAATTTTGAAGAGAGGGGTGCCCTAAAAGATAATTTGGGATGTTAGTGAGGGGCAGAGCAGCGGTAGTCACCCAAATCTTTCTCTCTTTTTTTACGGTCTATTGTTTTCTATGTATTTTTATTGTGATAGTATATACATAACAAAATTTACCATCTTAAACCTAAGTGGACAGTTCATAATGTTGTCCCACCATTGTTACCATTAATCTCCACAACTCTTTTCATCTTTAAAAAGTTAAACTCCAGGCCATGAATAATAGCTTACGCCTATATTTCCAGAACTTTGGGAGGTCAAGGCAGGAGGATTGCTTGAGCCCAGGGGTTTGAAAACAGTCTAGACAACATTTTGAGATCTGACTGTAAAAAAAAAAAAAAGAAAAGAAAGGAAAAGAAAAAGAAAGAAATTGAACCATTCATGTTTTTTTTGAAATGCTCAAAGTGGGACGTTTCTAGTGTTTGAAAC
>NW_006964172.1:0-774 GCF_000164805.1 Carlito syrichta
TTTTAAATTTCTTGTTATAGGAAACTAACCCAACTATTTAAGATATTGCTACTTGGGGCTTTTCTTACTTGCAACTAAACATGATCCTTACTGACGTGTTAATTGTGTTACAATATGCTGGGATCAATTTTAATCTCTTTGCCTTTGTGTTGTTCCCTGTACCTGAAACACCCTTGCCACTCTATCTGTTGCTCAAAATGGTCTTTTTCATTTGTAAACCTCCTCCTAACATTTTCCCTCCAAAGAACCATGGTCTTTTGAATTGTATCAAATTCACCAAAACCTTTGTATATGTAGAGAAAAATGCAGTCTTGGGTTTGCCACTGGGTAGCCCTGAAATTGTTCCAGGTCATGGTTCTTAAGTTGATCTCACCTAAACTGAGAATTTCTCAAGGCAGGGCCTACATAGGCTTGTACCGTCTACAACCTTCCACATGTGGTAAAGGGCCTTGTATAGGTACAGTGGAGTCATAGGACATACACATTTGCTTTAGCAAATTAAACCATGGATCTATGCAAGTGGATATGAGACAGAGGGTGGGTGATTCCACATGAATTCCATGGGATAGGGAGGTTCCCTTGGTTGCCCTAGGCACCTGCATTTCTGTCTCTCCCAATGTGACCATCTCCTTCCACTGCATATGACTTGAATATTAAAAGTGACTTTTTCCCCCAATATAACATGCCCACACAGTGCAAGGCAACGACCTTATCTGGTAGCCCACAGTAGAAAGAGTGATTTATTCTGACACCATGGGGATGGTGTCTGTTCAA
>NW_006964173.1:0-652 GCF_000164805.1 Carlito syrichta
CACAAATGTATACAGTGCATGAAGTACAAGTAACAATTCCAATGTCATTAGAAATTGAAGCTTTCCCTCATTAGAGAGAATCTGCAAGTAAAATAAACTTCTGATATATTTTCTCTCTCTTTTGTCTTTTTTTAAAGTTGGAACCTCACTTGGTTGCCCAGGCTGTAGTGTAGTGGCATGCTCACAGTCACTGCAAGCCTCAATCTGCTGGTCTCAGGCAATCCTTCCACCTCAGCCTTTCAAATAGTTGGCACTGCAAGCGTGCTGTACCATGCCTGGCTGATTTTTTGACTTATTGTAGATATGAGGTTTCGCCAAGTTGCCCAGGCTGGTCTCGAACCCCTGGGCTCAGGTAACCCTCTTGCCTTGGCCTCCCAAAATGCTGGGATTACAGCCTTGAGCCACTGTGCCTGGCATATTTTCTCTTTAAAAGAAAAAAGAATATTAATTTTGTTCACTAAAAAAAGCCTAGAAATAATGACCAACCTAGTATCAATGAGGACTCCTTACATTCAGTTTGGAGTCTCCAAATTCCATTGCTTATGAAGGAATTGAGACTTCTTTGAGAAATGGATGATTACAAATGTGGGACAGGAAATACGTGAGACAACCTGGAATATCTCCTCTCATCAGAAAGCAAGGAAGCTATTAA
>NW_006964174.1:0-603 GCF_000164805.1 Carlito syrichta
ATGTCTTTTATTTTCCTTACCTATTTGCATGGGTTAAACTTTCCAAGTACAATGTTAAATAACAGTAGTGAGAGCAGACATCCTAATGGGAAAACATTCAGCCTTTTACTATTATGTATTATTTAGCTCTATATTTTTCAGATTCCTTTTATCAGGTTAAGGCAGTTAATTTTTATTTCTAGTTATCAGGAATGGATGCTAGATTTTGTCAAGTGCCTTCTCTGCATGTATTAAGTAAATCTCGCAGCTTATCTTTTTTAGTTTGTTAATATGGGGAATTACATTACTTGCTTTTCAAACATTAGACTAATCCTTCAGGCCTAAAATAAACCCCATTTAGTTATACTGTTTTATCATATTTTATAGATTAATTTGATTTGTTGGCATTTTGTTTACAATTTTTATATCTATGTTCTTGAAGAATATTGGTCTGTATTGTATATTTTTTGGTAATGTATTTGTTTGGTTTTGATATCAGAGAGTAATGCTGCCTTCATATAATGAGACACATAATTTTCTGAAGTGTTACTGTACAAGTGGACTCTTAACTTTTAAAAATAATCAGTAGAGATCTCTAGTGAATACATTTGTTTCTATTATTTT
>NW_006964175.1:0-547 GCF_000164805.1 Carlito syrichta
GGAAATGATTCTTTCTTCTCTCTCCATTATCACTTATAAGACATATGACAGAGGACCACCAAAAATGGAATTTGTTTATTAAAATTGTGCATTTATTCTTACATGTTTAAATTTCAATCACCTTCAAATACTCTCGATTTGATGCAATACACCTAATGAAATACTTTTCCACTGCTCAAAACAGTTTTTAAACTCATCAATTTTGATGCCTTTTAGTGTTTCTGTTGCTTTTTGTTTCACCTCTTCCAAATTGGCAAAACGTTTCCTTTTGAAGACTTTTTCATTGGGGGAAACAAAAAAATCACTCAGGGCAAGATTGAATGAATAGAGGGAATTGGAATAAGGTCATTTTGGGTAAAAAACAACACAAAACTGCTGAAGACTCAGTGCAGTGCAGGAAAGTGTACTCGTAAATCACTCATCAGGAGGTGGGTAAATGTGTTGAAGGAACCCCCCCCCACCAAAAAAAAAAAAAAAAACAACACTCACAAAAGTCAAATTCAGCCTCTCACAGCAATGCTAGCTGGTACACTGATGTCAATGTGTT
>NW_006964176.1:0-1246 GCF_000164805.1 Carlito syrichta
TCTAAACCCACTCCTTGGTACTCCTAAGAATAAAAGTTATGTTATTTATTTACAATAATCGGGTGCAGAAGCAGCAGCATCTGTCAGCTGTTTCTACATACTCTCCTCTCTTGAGAGTGTGCTCTTCTTTGCTTAATAAAGCTACTTGTTTATCCCACTTCCCTGTGTGTCTGTGAATTCCTTCCAAACATGAACACAAGAACCCAGTCATCAGCCAAGAAACCTTACAAAGGGCTGAGTGGGGAACCCCAGATGTAGCAACTGTGTGAATCCCCTGCCACTGTCCCAAGCCTGTCTTCCTTTGGGTGATAATTTCATAAATCCCAACTGGTAGGTAGCTAAATGTATCCTTCTACTGTTTATACAGAGGTTTGGCATGGCGAGGGGAGGTCACTTTTATCCTAAGTCTCACACTTAGATAAGGCTCCTTCCTGTTGTAACACTCTATGTTTTTATGAAACACGCTTCCCGCGATAGCTGTATTCTAAAAGCAGGAAAAAAACTGCCTTGGGGGGAGGCGAGGAGGGCTTGACTTAATAATGTAAGGCTTTTGAATTCATATGAAAGAATTAACATTTTGGGGGCACCAAATAACTTGACAAGTAATCAGGCAAAAGGCTCAAAGGTGGCTTTCGTACCAGGAATGTACCAGGAATGTATCCGGAATGGCGAAAAATTGAGGGATCTGAATTTGTTTCCTAAGAGATGGGGGTCAAACTTCTAACCTTGTCCCCAGACCTTTTCCAGACGTTTGCTGAGGAAGCACTGCCATCTTGTGGCTTACTGGGATATTGCGGACAGAATGTAAAATTTACCCAAGCTCCCGCAGCAATCCTGATGAGCTGAAAAAATGCAGGTTAATCGTGCAAACATTACTCACCATTTGGAACTAGTTTGGGGTAAAGGGGTTGGAAACCCCGACAATTGTGCGGTTGCTTCCCCTTTTCCTGTCTACAACTGAGGTGAAGTTTCTTAGCAGCGAGAGAAATTTCAGGTAATAAAATGACTCAGAGAGGGGCTCGTTCCAGGCCAGGCGAGAGCCGAAGGGTCTTCAAGGGTACTTACCAAATGGATGAACCCGGCTGCAGTCAGCCACGTGCTGATAAATATGGACAGCAGATTCACCAGCTTGATGGAATTACTGTGCAGAGACAACAGGCAAAATTTCCAAGTTACAAAGGGAACACCCCGCCGCCGCTGCCTTACAGAGTACTAGCGCCCCCTTTTGGGGAGAGGCCGCCACCTC
>NW_006964177.1:0-2845 GCF_000164805.1 Carlito syrichta
TATGGTGGCTTTACTCATAATCAGTGAAAATAGAAGCAGCCACGTATCCTATCCCATCTAAGGGAATTAATAAACTGTGAAATAATTTTTAGTCATAAAATGGAGGCTAAAACCAACACACACAAGAAAATTGATTACTGCCACATGCATCATCTTGAAAAGAAGAGACCTCCAAAAGCAATGTTATGCATAATTTCACCTATGTAACATGGAATTCAAAAAGGTAAATGATTGAAAGATATTAAAGTTGGTCAGTGTTTTCAAGGACCTGTGGTAGTGAAAATGATTTTGATTAGATATGAAAATATGAAATTCATTTAGGATTTGAGTTGTTTTATATTTTCACATTTAATATTGTCATATATATTGAAATAGTGACAAATTAATGCTTTGTTTAAACACAAAAAGTTACATTAAAAATGTTAGTTTTACCTTAGGTAATTTCTGTAAAATCTTGTTCATAGGGCTTATTTGATAAGTTTTAAAATTATAAATGTGAAATTAATTTTACATAAATAATTGAAATTGTTTGATAATTTTCAATAAACTTACTTTTAAATTATTTTGATCAACACGTATGTATTTGGGGTTTTCTTCCTTTTTTTCTAAGTTACTACAATAGTAGATATTTACATAGAGAGATGATTGTTAGATTATGACAAACTGATTAAAATAGATACGTGAGAACAGGTAGATCATAGATACTTAATTCAGTTAAAAATGACATTATTATGTAAGAGATAGTAATATCTGTTCATTGGCTTAGATAGGCTATGATTTAGACATTAATAGAATGCAATTGATATAATTAAAGACTTAATTTGGGAAATATTATATATGAATGTTCTTCTGTTATTAAGACTATAATTATTGCTAATTTTGAGTTCATAATATTTCACTGAGGATTTGTATATCTATGTTCGGAATATTGACCAATAATTTTCTGTTCCTAATTGTCCTTTTCTCACTGGTATTAGCATAATATGGCCTCATAAATTGAGTTTTGATGTTTTTCTGTCAGATCGTGTTTGGAAGAGTGGAGATTAATAGTTATTCGTTCTCCTGCAAATGTTTGACAAGTCCCAAAATTTAATGAACTAAACTATATGGAATAATTACTTGAAAAACAAATTTTCAAAACTTACACATGTTGAGTAAAAATCATAGAGAATCTTAATATGTTTACAGCTCTTAAAAAAGTGAATCAATACTAAATAACAACCTACAAAATAAAATGTAATTCTAAGATGGACTTACTAGTGAATTCTATCAAAAACTTAAGAAATAATTTATATTAATTCTCTGCAATCTATTTTAGAGGATAAAAGCAGAGAGAATGCAGTCCCTAAGTAATTCTATATGACAAAATTACCATCATGCCAAAATCAGTCTTAGACATCACAAGGAAAAATCTATAGACTAATATCTCTCAAGTGTATTGAGACAGAAATTCTCAAGAAAACATTAGCTAATCAAATTAAACTGTTGTATAATTCTCTTTTTTGTTGTCTTTTTTGTTTTGATGACTTTATTTTCATTTTATTGTAAAGATAAGAAGAATGCACTCCTAATACATGAGGCTGTTTCTACTTTTGGAAGTCAATTAACATAATCTATCATATCGACAGGCTTAAAAATTATAATAAGCCGGGCTCGGTGGCTCAGCCTGTAATCCCGCTCCTTTGGGAGGCTGAGTTGAGTGGATTGCCTGGGCCTGCAGGTTCGAGACCCACCTGGGCAGTGAGACCTCATCTCTACAATAAATCAAAAAATTAGCTGGGTATGGTAGCACATGCCTGTAATTCTGGCTACTTGGAAGGCTGAGGCAGAAAGATTGCCAGAGTCCAGCAGGTCAAGGCTGCGGTGGCCGGGAGCAGCCACTGCACTCCAGTCTGGGCGACAGAATGAGACTCCAACTCAAAAACCAAAATTATAATAGCATGCTTATTTTAATAGATGCAGAAAATAATTGGATAAAATAAAATATTGTTCATTTTTTTTAAATGAGAAAACTGGGAAAAAAGGAAATTTTTTCAAGTTGATAAATAATATGTGCATTTAAACTACAACAAACATTATAAGTAAAGGTGAGAAATGTAATGCTTTCTCAGTAAGATCAGGTACCAGAAATGAGTGTCCTCTGTCAGCACTAATTTTCAACAATTTACTGGAAGTCCTAATTAATTTAATTAAACAATAATAGAAAACTAAATGTATACAGGTTTAAAATGCATAAATATAAACGGCTTTGCTCACGAAAGATGAATGCTTTCACAAAAATAATAAGGAATTAACAAATAAATTCTTAAATTTGTAGGTGCTATAGCAAGGTTGCAGCACAAAAGATAAACATGCAAAATCTTTGTGTGTGTGTGTATTTGTTAAACATTATACATATCTTAAATGATTTTGAGTTTAAACAATAGTTCTCTTTATATCAAACATTTTATAGAAATAAAATACTTAGGCATAAATCTAGCAAAACATGTATAATTCCTATGTAAGGAAAACTGCAAACTCTGGTTAAATAAATTAAAGAAGCACTATACGATTGGAGAAGTATTCAACGCCAACGCGTAAAAATTCATGATATAAATTCTTGCTTCCTTGAGTCATTATAACCTCAAATGGAATTTTATCGAGTCGTTTAGGGTGTTAAAAAATTTGTTCTAAAATTTATGTAGAATAGTGAAATAGCAAACATGATATTGAGGAGAAAACTTAATTTGATGTCTGACACTATCCAAATTCCAGCCTTACTACAGAAAGTTATAGTAATCAAGTTAGTGTGACATTTGTGACAGAATATGCAAATAAATTGACAAATGAAAAAGTATAAATATCC
>NW_006964178.1:0-1159 GCF_000164805.1 Carlito syrichta
ACTTTAGGGAAACTATTCAATTTTTATTAAAAAATAAACTATAAATTTTTAAAAAGCCCTAAGTAGTTCCCAGAAATCAACACTGTAATGCAAGCAGTCAAGCAGGCTAAGCTCTGCATCCAAAGGAAAGAAAAACAATGAAGAATATGAATATAATTTATTCTGTTCAAAGAAAGAAACAAGCAGTATGTTTATAACACCACAAGAGAAGAGGAGACTAACCCTCCGAGAACTCAGAATTACTTACATGAATCTAACCCAGCGTGATGAGACCCTGCTGATGTTGTATGAGGAAAAGTTCTTCGTTCTCTGTGTTGCAATAATCAGACCCAGCACTTTGCTTGGGGATGAGAACATGGATAATGGTAAATTCATTTCTCATCTGTCAAATTAGAAAACTGCTGTCACAATTCCCTGGCACTCATGTAACCCCACTATGTGGAAAGTTAAGCATATGTACAAGTAAAGGCCCTGCCCACTCAGCATAATTCCCCGCCTCAGTGGTTCACATCCTTGGCTGCTCATGCACACTGCCTGGGGTGCTCTATAAAACACAGATGCAGAGACCACAAAACTCACAAAACTCACAGCGTAGGCAAACACCACAGCCTTGTGGGAAGTTCCCGTTGCAGTCAAACAGGTCTACTCACGGTTCTTGAGAAGCTCTGGGTAGAGTACCACTGCTCTTCCTTTGCTCAAATCTAAGGTTGTTTCCTTTTCACTGTTTCCTGAAGTCCTTTTCATCCTTTAAGGTTCAATTTTAGTCTATTCCATTTCATTCATTTATTCATTCAGCAGTAATGGGATTTAAGTGCCTCTGGTCAGTGATCTTTCTATCTTCAAAATTCCTAGTGTTCATATTGCACATATATACTATTCAGCATGCTACTTACCTTCTGTGAATGCCTCTTATTTTTCCAAAGTGATTGGGTGCTTTGTGTGGACACAAACTATGTGCTTTACATATTTTTATATTCTGGAGTCCTACTATAAAGTAGTTTCTCAAAAAATGATATACAGATAATACTGAATCTTTCTGCCCAGTTTAAATTTAGGTATTTTTATCACTAGTTTTAAAATAACCAGTTTAATTCAAGGAACTCTGAAAATCAAATACAGGATCACCAAATTGATACTATATTATATAGTGACACTACAT
>NW_006964179.1:0-474 GCF_000164805.1 Carlito syrichta
CACTCTGATATACAACCTGACTCCAGTCAGGATGACCATCATTGATAACTCAAAAAACAACAAGTGGTGTAGAAGACGCAGAAATAAAGGAATGCTTCCATGCTGTTGGTGGGAGTGTAAACTAGAACAACCTCTTTGGAAAACATTGTGGTGATTTCTGAAAGATCTAAAAATTGATCTTGCACACCAACACGCAGTAATTCTTCTGGGAATATACCCAGAGAACCTCAACTCATTCTACAAAAAAGAGATACCTGAGCATGCATGCTTATTGCAGCACTATTTACAATAGCAAAAATATGGATCCAACTGTTTGCCCATCAAAACTGGAATGGATTAAAAAATGTACATATACAGGATGGAATATTATGCAGCCAGAAAGAAGGACAAAATTATGGACTCCACAGAACTTGAATGGATTCAGACTCAAACACACTCAGTGATCTATCCCAAAATCTAATAACTCAGTACCAC
>NW_006964180.1:0-511 GCF_000164805.1 Carlito syrichta
CATTTCATTCCATTCCTCTCCATTGCATTCCTCGCCATTCCATTCCATTCCATTGCATTCCATTCCTTTCCACTCCTCTCCATTCCATTCCATTCCATCTCATTCCATTCCTATCCATTCCATCCTGTTCTATTCAATGCCATGCCATTCCATTCCATTCAATTCCATTCAAATCCATTCCATTCCTCTCCATTCCATTCCATCCCTCTCCATTCCATACAATTCCTCGCCATTCCATTCCTCTCATTCCGTTGCATTCCATTCCATTCCATTCCTCTCCATTCCATTCATCTCCATTTCTTTCAATTCCATTGCATTCCATTCCGTTGCTCTCCATTCCAATCCATTCCATTCCTCTCCAATTCATTCCTAACCATTCCATTCCATTCCATTCCTCTCCATCCCTTTCCATCCCTTTCCATTCCATTCCATTCCATTCCTCTCCATTTGATTCTATTCCATTCCATTCCATTTCGTTCCTCTCCATTCCATTCCATTCCAATCCATTTGA
>NW_006964181.1:0-401 GCF_000164805.1 Carlito syrichta
TATATAGTGTAATGGTGGTGATTGGGCTTATGGTATATTCATCACCCAAATAGTAAACATTGTATCCAACCGATAATTTTTCGGCCCTGATCTCCATCCTTCCTTTCCCCCTTATGTAATCTCTGGAGCCTATTATTTTCATCTTTATGTCCATGTGTACACACTGTTTAGCTCCCAGTTATAATGGGAGCATACAATGCTTGATTTTGTTTCTGAGTCAGTTCACTTAGAATTATGCATCATCCATTTTGCAGCAAAGGACATGATTTCATTCTTCTTTATGACTGCATAATATTCCAGTATATATATGTGTGTGTGTGTGTGTGTGTGTGTGCGCGCGCGTAAGCCACATACCTACAACTAACTGATCTTTGACAAACTCTACAAAAATAAACAATGAG
>NW_006964182.1:0-412 GCF_000164805.1 Carlito syrichta
GTGCCTGAATGAAACGTCATTGTACACCTAATCCTTAACTGTACCCCACAAAACCATAATAAAAAATACTGATTAATGAAAAAAAAAAAGAAAGAAAAGTGTGGGAAAAGGAAGATTTCAAAAATTTGCAGACATATAGGAAAAGAGTTTTGGGCTTCTACAGGCCATGTATTGGAAAGAGGTCTAGATCAATTATGAGTTGATCTTTTGGGGATAAGCAGATATCCATCTGATATCTGAGTTATATGTTCTTAGTCTCTTTTCCCCAATTATTGAAATAAATGCAAACTTTTTTGATGAGTCAACATTTGCTTGATATTTTTACTCCAGAATAGTGACATTAAAAATGCAAAACCATTTAAAAATAATTTGCATGTTTTTAATACAAAAAAGAAACAAATTTTTACTTCAA
>NW_006964183.1:0-328 GCF_000164805.1 Carlito syrichta
GCTAGTTAAGTGAGCTGACTAGCCATGAGGATATCAAGTTGCATCACCTTGTTAAGTACCTGGCTATCCAGCTTTCTAGCTAGGTAGCTAACTAGTTAAGTCTGTTTGGTAGACAGCTGGCTACTTTGTTGTCAGCTAGTTAAGTCAGCTAGCTAGGCTGCTGGCTTGCTAGGTAGCTAGGCAATGAATTCAGCTGGCTAGCCTGCTGGCAAGCTAGTTATGTCAGATAGTTTAGTGAGCTGGATAACCAGCTGGCTAGCTAGTTAATTCAGGTCGTTAAGTCAGTTGTCTAGACAACTTGCTAGCTATTATAAAGCTAGTTACATCA
>NW_006964184.1:0-321 GCF_000164805.1 Carlito syrichta
AGATTAATTGAGTCTCTAAAACTTTTCACACACGCGGATCATGACTTGCACAATATCATATCTCCATGTTTTCAGGTCTAGTCTACCAATGATCAACCCAATTCATAGCATTTATTCACATGTAGTGAATCATGTATATTGTTGATATGTTTACCAAGAGACTGACAACCTGAATAATGAATGCTTCAGTATCCCCAGCTGAGAACTGACATACGGCAGATGTTCGAGTAAATGTCAGAAGGGAAGCAGGTGGTGACACACCCTCTACTGAATTCAGGGCAGATGTATCAAACACTGTGCATGGCTCCATTCCACACAAAG
>NW_006964185.1:0-400 GCF_000164805.1 Carlito syrichta
AATATACATTCTACTCATCAGCACATGGAACGTACTCTAAGATCAACCACATACTTGGCCATAAATCAAGCTTAAACAAATTTCAAAAGATCGAAATTTTGTCATGCACCTTCTCGAACCACAGTGGAATAAAAATAAACATCAACAAAAACAAGGTTCCCCTCAAACCCACAAAGACATGGACACTAAACAGCATAATGCTAAACAACTCCTGGGTCAATGATGAAATCAAAACAGATTAAAAGATACTTGGAAACAAATGAAAACGAAGAAACATCTTACCCAAATCTCTGGGACACCATGAAAGCTATAGTGAGAGGGGAATTCTTATCTCTACAAATGCACATGAAGAAAATGGAAGGATCACAAATTAACAGCCTAACAAATCACCTTAGGAAGC
>NW_006964186.1:0-429 GCF_000164805.1 Carlito syrichta
AGAGTCAGAGTTTGAATGGTTAATCAAGCAATCCATTTTTTTAGCCCCATAACCAGCAACTTGAAAGAATAAATATGCTTTTCCAGATATAGGCCCAAAGAAAATGTATACTTAGAAGAGCATGATCTTTGCTTTTGTTTTACCTGTTTGTGAGGACCTACAAAATATTTTGAGAAAAGAACTATAATAGGAAATGCAGGATGGTGGTGTCTCATCACAAAGTCATTTAAATCTGCCAGATACCTTGAGAGGAAACCATAGTCCACAATCAGTGTAAAGTCACTAGAAAAATTGTCTTTGATTTTTGTGTCTGTGCTCTTAAATCTCTTGATTGAATCCCTCCAATAAGATGTAAAAACCTCCTGCGCTTTTGGGAGGCTGGGTGAGTGGATTGCCTGAGCCCGCGGGTTCGAGACCCGCCTGGGCAAC
>NW_006964187.1:0-367 GCF_000164805.1 Carlito syrichta
TACAAGGATATAGTAACTAAAGAGCAAATTACTAGTACAAAAACAGACATGTAGATCAGTGGAACAGAATTGAAAACTCAGAGGTTAAGCCACATACCTACAACTAACTGATCTTTGACAAACTCTACAAAAAAAAAACAATGACGAAAGGAATACCTATTTAATAAATGGTGCTGAAAAAAATTGGCTAGCCATATGAGAAGACTGAAACTGGACCCCTCACTATATACAAAAATTAACTCAAAAATGACTCAAGACTTAAACATAAGACCTGAAATTAAAAACAAAAATCCTAGTAGAAAACCTAGGGGAAAAAACTTTTTTGGACAAAGACCTAGGCAAGGATTATAAGGAAATGCAAAACAAC
>NW_006964188.1:0-400 GCF_000164805.1 Carlito syrichta
AAGTCATAAATGGTACATTCCGCATATCAAGCTGAAAATTTGGTTTTAAATGAAGTACTACTGTAACTAAAAGTAAAACAATATACTTTTTCACTTTTAAGCCTATTTTTATATTGTTCCTTTTTGATAAATTAGAAAATTTATCCTCTCCAGAGGCATATTCTCTCTCTCTCACTCTCTCACTCTCTCTCTTCCCCAGTAGTGGTGGCTTTGCTGGTTCTCTTTTCCCACTGCAAGGATGGATGCATCATCTCGCTGCCTTGCAGGTGGAACAAAATTAAACCCATAGCATTGCTGGTGAGAAAATACAAATGGGACCCCCTACAGTAGCTGGCACCTATCAAGATGGTAAATATATGACTACATCAACAACAACAAAAAAGATTAAGAAAGGCTATGA
>NW_006964189.1:0-4408 GCF_000164805.1 Carlito syrichta
ATAGCAAGAATTCAGAATGATTTTTCTACCCCTTATTGATAACCTTATAGGAAGTTTTCAGGTCTTCAAAAATTATCATTACAAGCAATGTTGCAATAAACATTATTCTACAAATTAGGGGCTATATTGTCCTTATTTGAGAATTTTGTAGGAAACGCTCCAGCGGTGGTGTTCTTAGCTTTGAGGGTTGCCCACTGGACACACTTTGCCTGCCTGGGGTGGCATTTAAGGAGCTGCCCCAGCAAACCCGGAGAGACTTGAGGAAGAAGACTGCTAAGTTGATATACTTATGGGTTAAGTCAAACCATTTTTGAAATTTAATGATGTTTACACTGATTACAATATTTTCACTACTTTTGGCATAGTCTGAGATGGGGGACATCGTGAAATTCTTCATGCAGTAATGCTAATAATGGGTATTATCATTGTAGCTATCACCAGTGTTTAGTGAGTGCCTTCCAGGTACTGTGTCAAACACCTTGCCTGGATAATCTCCCTTAATTGCCACGACAATATTATCACTCTCACTTAAACCTGATTTAAATCCAGCAGCCTGGTTGAAGTGCAAGGCAGATTGTGTGTATGTCCCCTGGTTTATACACCAAACTGGTTTTCATTACTTCTCTACTGAATTATTTCACCGAATTCGATCTGTCTTTAAAAAGTAAATTTCATGTCTTAATATGGTAGAGCTTGTCCTCCGGTTGTATCATAAAACTTAGCAATATAAATTTCAGAAAAGCAGATCCATTTAATCATATTCTTTCTAAATAAAATCTGTATTAAAATATTAATTTTTTGGTGGAGATTCTTATTTTTACCACCATTTATCTATTTCTTCATTTAAAAAGTATTCTGAAACCATAACTGTGTGTCAGGTACTGTATTAAACTCAGAAAGTGAGTGATGATTAAAGCAAACCTGAGCATGGTCTTGGGGTAACTTATGTTTTAGCCTTATTTGCACCTAACTGAGAACAGCTACCAGACATTTGGTTAAAAAATAAAGATCAATAAGAAGGTGAGAGGGAAATTACAAGCATCTAATTTTGCCCACTTAATATTTTCTGCTTCAGGCACGTTCTTGGGCAGTATGTAAAAAACATGGAAAGAAACCATGCTCGGTGGCTCAGCCTGTAATCCTGCACCTTGGGAGGCTGAGTTGAGTGGATTGCCTGAGTCCAGGGGTTCGAGACCGACCAGGGCAACTTGGCAAGACCTTATGTCTACCATAAATCAAAAAATTAGCTGGGCATGGTAGAGTGTGCCTGTAGTTCCAGCTACTTGGAAGGCTGAGGCAGAAGAATCGCTGGAGCCCAGCAGATCGAGACTGTGGTGGCCGAGAGCAGCCACTGCGCTCCAGTCTGGACGATGGAGTGAGACTTCAACTCAAAAAAAAAAAAAAAATGGAAAGAGTAAATGGATCATGTACTTCATACACTGAGTGTTTCTAAAATACTGGTTTAATTCCTAATTTATTACTTTTATTGTATAATTGTATAGGGTCCAGGTACATTCCAGAGTAACATCTCACACAAACATTTAAAGAAGCAGTGAAAATGATGATAGTGTGATAAAATGGGTATTTTTATCCATTTTTAATTATGCTTTTAACATAGAAGCTGAATCGCCCTTGGACAAGTAAGGCTTGCTGGGAGTCAGATAAATTTATAAATGTGCAATCTCTATGCTATTTCTGCCTGAGACCATTTTTCTTTAAAAATTAACAGGTCAACAGGCATTTCTCAAAGATTCAATTAAACACAGCCAACAGCCTCATGACTTCCATGCAGGGCTCTCCCTTTCCTGCCACTGAACCTGCCTCCCATCCTCGGTGTCTCAGGCAGTTCACAGTTTCCCCAACAGCCTTTGACTTTTGGCTTCAAAGCTGGACAAAAGAAAAGGTCCCAGGTAGCCAAATGACCTGCTCCACCTGGGTCTTATTGTCAGACCGGGAGAGTCATGGGAAGATCAAGGGCAGTGAGAAGTCTGTGGCCTTTCATCTTCTTCCATAGAGCCACTGCCCCTTGCCTCCTCCCTGCAGGCAGAGATCTGTGCTCCCTCTAATTGGCCAACCTGCCTCTCTGGAGATGGAGACACGCAACTCAGAGAGCAACAGCTTCTAGGATGTTTCTGCCTACACTTGACTTACCTTAGGAAGACAGCGCTGCATTCTGTAGAGAAAAGAATAATGATTCTGAAGTTGGAAGAACTTAATCAGTGTGGCTTTCAAAGTTTCATTTTACTGAGTTGAATGAACGATGGCAGATCATCGTATCAGTTATCAGAAGTGATTAATGCAGCTTAAATGCCGATCTGTCCAAAAAGGATTTAAATGCATCACTAAGCTCTTACCAACTATGAAGATTTGCTTGATTACATATTTCACCATATGTATATCATTTAACTCTTCAGCTTTACCATAGATTTTTTTGAGAATAAAAATTATTGTGCAAGAAATTTAAAAAAAATTGTGATTGTCTTTAAGCATCGCTTTCTTGAGGTTATATTTATGCAATAATTAAAAACCAGGTAATTTAATGCTAGGAATATCATCTCCCATGAGCATAGCTGCAATGTGTTGTGTAGACAGTGCACTGACTCTTTTAAGATTTCATAGAATAGGGCAGCTGCTTGCAACTTCAATGTGATAAATCTTCACAACTTTTCTGAAGACTGACTTTGGTGCAGTAACATAGTAGGTGTAGAGATCACAAGGACTTTACTCTCAGGATTGTCACAGTCTAGTGCCAGACACAGGCATGTAAACAAACCTCATGCTGGGAAGCTCAGGAAAGGGAGAGAATAATGTGTCATGGGGGAGGTCGGGAAACACTTTGTCTCACAGTTCTGTAGGTTGGACACAGATCTCATGGAGCTAAAATCAATGTCAGTAAAACTATACTCAGTTTGGAGACTAGGATGGAATCCCTGTCCTTGATTTTTCTGGCTTTTAAAAGCCACTCACAAATGGCCAACTTCCATCTTCAAAGCCACCACATCACACTGACCCTCCTTCTGCCATGACCTCTACTTTATTTCTGCTTTTAGGAGCTCTTGTGATTTCAGGGGGCCCACCTGGAGAATCCAGGGGAATCCCTTGTCTTAAAGTAGGCAGATTAACAACATTAATTCCACCTACAGCCTTGATTCCCCTTTGCCATACAAAGAAAAATATTTATAGATTCTAGGGATCAGGACATGGGCATCTTTGGGGGCCATTATTCTACCTACCACACAGACCATGCAGCTTCAACAGAATTTTGAGATTCGTTTTGTTTGAACATGATCTGGGCAACTGTGTGGTAGGTGCTCCAGAAGGGGTTGGGAGACTATCAGAGAGACAAGACAGGAAGCTTTGCTTCAAAAAAAAAAACAAAAAAAAACAATAAAGAATACAAGCCGACCCATATAGTGCTTACCCCATTTTATTTGTTGTATTTGAATGAAAGAAAATTGACAAATTAAAAAAAAAATAATGACCAAAGAGATATGATCTCATTTGGAATTGTGGACTAATAATTCCTTAAATGTCTTAAAATTGCAAATTATTTTATTTTCTGGTGAAACACACACGCACACACACACACACACACACACATTTTTTCTAAATAGCTACAATTAAATAAAATTTGTGGTAAATGTGTAGTAATAATAACAGATGTGTATGTGTGTGAAGGGTTCAGGTAAGCAAAGGCAGGAGCTCCATACACAGACCTGACTCTCAAAGGACTCACCATAAAAGAAGGTAAAACAGGTTGGGCTCAGTGACCTAGCATGTCATCCCAGCATTTTGAGGGGGGGGGTCGAGGCAAATGGACTGCCTGAGACCGTGGGTTTGAGACCAGCCCAGGCAAATTGGCAGACCTCATCTCTACAATAAATCAAAAACTGCTGAAGTGGTACCATGCACCTGTAGTTCTGTCTACGTGGAAGGTTGATGCAGGAGGATTGCTGGAGCCCAGCAGATTGAGGCTGCAGTGACTTTGAGTGTGCCACTCCAGCCTTGGTGATGGAGTGAGATTCCAACTCAAAAAAAAAAAAAGGTAAAAAAGCATCCTGGAGGGCCTACGGCCTTGCTGGTTTCATGAGGCTATAGTTGAACCTTCCTCGTTTCCTTGTGGGTTGACCCATGCATCCCTTCAAGTCTCCTGGAAAGTGACCTGGGTATATGGGGCCTGAGACGCCACTCTGAAACTGCTCAGTCTTCACGATTGACTTCAGAGGCTATCCATGGACCCTCTCGAGTACTACTAAGGATGCTGTGCCTTGGAGAATGACCTGCAGAAATAATTCCTTTTGGGAAGAGACACTGGATGGCATCAAATGTTCAGCATAAGGTGTACGCATTGGGTAACTGTCATTGTGCCAGATGACCCTCAAGGAACGTTTTGTGGGAGAGGAATTGC
>NW_006964190.1:0-852 GCF_000164805.1 Carlito syrichta
AAATTAGCTGGGCATGGTAGCACACGCCTGTAGTTCCAGCTACTTGGAAGGCTGAGGCAGAAGGATTACCAGAGCCCAGCAGGTCGAGGCTGCGGTGGCCAGGAGTGGCCACTGCACTCCAAACTGGGCGACATAGTGAGACTACAACTCAAAAAAAAAAAAATAGTTTTTCTTTTTTTCTAGTGACCAATTAAAATTTTTTAATTAGGTGGTAATTCGTTTATGTAACATGTTTAAAAACTAGTATTTATGCTTCAATTTTGTTAAAACTGCTCCCCAGAATTCTGAATGTCATGGTTTATGCATAGAGAGATAATGTGCATGTGGTACATTGTGGTAAACAAGGAAATTCTTCCCAGTCACTGTAGAGTTTGGCTGAAAGCAGCATTCAGTAAATTCCTATGAGAATGAATTGTGTTCAAAGTAATCGTTAGTTTAAATAAAACTGAACCTGTGTTCCTCACTAGTAACTGTTAATTTACAGACTAGCAAGAGTTACCGATACAGTGCTGACTCAGGTTAAGATGTTTTGAGATGATGGGGATATACATGGTATATTTGACTTAATCATTCCAACTCTGCCCTCTATTGTCATGTTTACCTTGCAAAACTCCCCAAGGGTAGTGGCGGCCTCTGACCATCCTTTTTCCAACTTTCACCTCATTCATACTCCCTACCATAGCAAAGGATAACAGCTCCTAGAAAATAAGAATGATATGAATTGAATTCTGTAGTACTAATATGGCTTGCCCTGTTACTCTTATTTCTGTTATAAAAATAACAGACATGACAATATCACAGTAATTTAATTAGATAGGGATTTACCCTGCATCAGATTTTGAGACTTGACAG
>NW_006964191.1:0-838 GCF_000164805.1 Carlito syrichta
AAAACAAAAGAAACCATCATAAGAGCAGGGATACCGCCAACAGAATGGGAAAAACGATACTCCACCTATATATCTGTAAAAAGTCATAATATCTAGGATCTACAAGAAACTCAAACACAAAAAATCAGACAAAATTTCCTTTTGAAAGGGTTGCAAAATACGTAATTCAACATTTTTCATAAGAAGAGATATTGGCAGCCAGCAGACATAGGAAAATTGTTCAGCCTCACTCATCATCAAAGAAATGCAAATGAAACGACGTTGAAATACCACATATCCCCTGTAAGATTGGCCACCATTAATAAAACAAACAATAGCAGATGCAGGTCAGAATTTGGGAAGAAATAAATAATTCTACACTGCATGTATACTGAAAAGTACAGCAACATCTTTGTAAAACAGTGTGGTAGCTGGTAAAGGGACAGGATATTGACATACCATGTGATTCAGTAATTACCCTGTCGAGAATATACATGAAGGAACTCAAATCATTTTACCAAAAAGATACCTGCACCAGTATGTTTTTTGCAGCTCTAATCACAATTGCAATAAAACATGGTAGCAACCATGTTGTCCATCAAAGCTGGAATGGATAAAATAAATGAGGTATATACACTGTGGAATATTATGCAGCCATAAAAAAGGACAGATAGAAGGATTTTGCAGAACATTTGATGGATATGAAGTTGGTAATATTCAGTGATTTATCACAGAACCAAAGAACAGAGTTTCATATGTTCTCACTCATGAGCTGAACTTGATCACTTATAGTACTGTAAGAAAGTGATTGGCAGTAGTGGAAAACTTTTTATGCAGAGGGGTGAGATTGGAAGTGGAG
>NW_006964192.1:0-960 GCF_000164805.1 Carlito syrichta
CCAGAATGCAGGCTGTCTGCAGTTGTAAAATCTGTAGCCATACAAAAAAAATACTGGGAAGTAGGAAAAGGGTAGAAAGTGGATGAATGTCTCAAAAAGTTACTTCAAAATCTGACCAAGTTTTTCTATTCCTTCTCTTATCTCTATAATCCCCCACAGTAGTCAATAAAGGAAAAGTATTAACATAATACTATAAGAAAGAGGTTGACAGCAGTGAGATACTGTCAGGGGAGGGAGGGCACACTTCGTCAATAAGTGTTCCTGGCCTCAAGCCTGGTGAAATGGGGACCAAAGTGAGGTCCAAACTTTACTGTACAGTGATCATTTGTTTACCTAATCCTGAATTGCACCCCACATATTTAAAATAAATATTTTAAAAAGGAAACTATATAAATACATGGAAATTAAACAACATGATCCTAAACAATCATTGGATCAAAGAAGAAGTTAAGATAGAAATTTAAAATTATTTCAACAAATGAAAAGTTTTAAAACAATTTTTTCATAGACCACTATCAAATTAATTACACATTCATTTCTTTTTAAGCTATGACAGTTTGTTAAGCTTTTCTGTGACTGTATCCCCCTTAAGTTGTTTTAGATAATAGTTTTCTCCACATTTTTTTAAATCAATAAATTTAAAGAAAAAAACTTGCTAATCTTTATTAGTATATTTTTAGGTGGATCTCTTAAGAAAGAAAAAATAGTGTTAATAAATGGTAAAATAAATGACTATATTTGAATTTACAAAATTTATTTTATTACTTTATTAAGGTTTTATAATTTGAATTCTTTGACCTAGTACATTTAAATTTTACATTTTTAATATTTTATATTCTGTGTATTCTTATTGTTCTGTTTTTCCTGCAAATGAAAGAGAAGAAACTTTTTATTCTGTGCTATTTTACAAATCTTTATGGTCATTTGTTTCAGCTTGTACTTGATTGTTTTAATTTCTTA
>NW_006964193.1:0-813 GCF_000164805.1 Carlito syrichta
ACTGATACATGCATCCCTAAAAATTATTGCAGGTTTTTAAATCCAGAGCTTGAAGAAGCATGTCACTTCCTGGTTGTGTGAGTATTTATGGATCTGTAAATGAGGTGTCACTAAGCTTCACTAGACTCTGAGAACAAATTATATTATATTCCAATTAAACAAAATCCAGGTCAAATTTCCATGATTAATAATCAATACTAGGACAGTATTTCTGAGCATCTCACAATGTTCTCATGAGTCTATAGTTTCTCTTGTTTTATGTTGTCTAGTAAATCAAAAGCATATATGAAAGACATACACACACACATACAATGGAATTATCTTTGGAGGGCAGGCCTCTTGCAGTGTACTTGGAATTTGTTCCTCCAGATCAAATGGTCAACCGAAGTTTTTTGTGGAAGTTCAGAAAAGGTTATGTCACAATTTGCAAAAGAAATGTCCCAAGTTGTGGCAAACAGGACTCCTCCCTCCACCATGACAGTGCACCTACCCACATCGCTCTGAGTGTTCACCAGTTTTTGACCAAAAATGTCATGACCCCCATGCCCCACCCTTCTTATTCACCAGTTCCCACTCCGAGAAACATGTTTTTGTTATTGTTGTTGTTGTTTCCATAGGCAAAAAAAGTCCTCAAAGGGAAATATTTGCTGATGTGGAAGAGGTGAAAAAAATGGCAGAAGCACTAAAAGTCATCAAAATTGATGAGTTCAAAAACTGTTCTGAGCAGTGGAAAAAGCTGTCTCAATAGGTCTATTGTATCAAACAGAGAGATTTTTGAGGGTGACTGATATTTAAACATGTAAGAATAATTAC
>NW_006964194.1:0-1494 GCF_000164805.1 Carlito syrichta
TCACCTAATTTCTAAACAAGCATCAGGGTTTAGATGCATGTATGTGGGAAAGGGAGTACTCATATACAGGCTACTGCACGCCTGATGCTAAAAATAAGGAAATGAGTCCTCACTCCTGACAATCTATAGGGCATCTTGCTGATGGCTAAAGAAGAAACAAGGATTCGAGGCATGAATGTGGGTAATACCAGACCTCATACAGTAAACTACATAGCCTCTTGCTAAGAAAAAAGAAGAAATCTCTTTTAACGGTCCTTCTATCAAAAAATCTACAGGGTATCTTAGTAAGTACTAAACAAGAATCAGAGTTTCAAAACAGAAATCTAAGGAAAAAGAGTCTTCACATACAGGACACTACACAGCCTCCAACTAAGGACGAATAAAGAATCTTTGTTGTACGAGTCCTCAATCCCAAAAATTCCCAGGGTGTCTGCTGTGGGAAAAACAAGAAACAGGGCTTCGAGCTTCCCAAATGTTTCGGAGCAATTTAGCATGCAGATATTGCGAATCAGTCATTTCAGGACTCCAGCAACATTCTGGTCCTCTTGAAAGTTGTAAACGGGTATCGGGCACTCCAAGCCCGTTAGGTTCCTCAGAACAACTAAGGCCAGGTTCCAGGACAAAACGAATCTTCTTGGCATATTTGGATGTAACTCTTTTCTTAAGGTGAACCCTGTAATCCTTTCTCTTCCGTGTATCTTGTAATTTTGAGAAGGGACAAAGGTTTTGCAGTTGCCAAATATTTAGTACGTATTTTTAAAGTTAACGTGGAATCATTGATTCCACGACCCTAGGAAACTTCTGGGCATCTTTCTATATAGAGTTTGGAATCCACATCGACAGGGAAAATCATGACATCTTGCTGAGAACGGAAAGGGAATCCGGTTCTTGGAGTTCTCAATCCCCTAAATCTACAAGGTGTTTTGACAAGGTTTAATCAGCAATCTGGGCTTCTAGGTCTCCACATTTTTAGTATGTCTTTTGAAAAGGGAACCAGGAATCTTGGAATCCAATTAATGAAGGACTTTATGAGTGTCTTTCTCTTGATATTCAAGCAAATGGAATCCTAGTACACCAGGAAATGTCTTGGCGTATTGCACAAAATGAAGCAGGAATTTCAGTTATGGGAGTCATCATATACAGAACACTACACGACCTGTTGCTACAGAAAAATAAAGAATCTTGGTTACACGAGTCCTCCATCCCAAATGCTACAGAGCGTGTTGCTAAGAGATAACCACCAATCAGGTTTTGGGAGTAGGAATCTGGATAATGGGAATTCTCATATACAGGAAACTCCACTGTCTATTGGTTAGGAAGAATAAGTAATCTGGTTTACACGTGTCCTCAATTCCAAAAAAACTTCACATTTTCTTCCTAAGGGCTAAACACGAATTTGGGTTTCTGAAGCATAATCTAGAAAAATGAAATCCCAATATACAGGCAACAGCACAGACTTTCCTAAGGAAGAATAAGAAATCTGGGTGACATAGG
>NW_006964194.1:2993-7339 GCF_000164805.1 Carlito syrichta
AATCAGGTTTTTGAAGTAGGAATCAGGGCAATAGGAGTCCTCACATACAGGAAACTTCTCTGCCTATTGCTAAATAAGAATAAGGAATCTGCGTTACTCCTGTCCTCAATCCCAAAAGAGCTTCAGGTTGTCTTGCTAGGGCTACACACGTATCACGGTGTTTTAAGCATGAATCTGGGGAAATGGAGTCCTTACATAGAGGCAATTGCATGACCTTTTGCGAAGAAAGAATAACTAATCTGGTTTACACGAGTCCTCAATCCCAAAAATCTACAGGGCATCTTGGAAAGGGCAAAAAAAGAATCAGAGTTTCAAAACAAGATCTATGTAATGAGAGTCCTATTATACAGGAAAATACACTGCCTCTAGTCAAGGAATTAAAGAATCGGGGTTATAGCATTCCTCAGTCCTAAAAATCAACAGGCCATCTGCTGTGTGTTAAAAATGAATCAGAGTTTAGATATTGCACCATAGGTAATAGCATTCCTCATATACAGAATCTTCATGTTGTCTTGCTAAGGAGAATTAAGAAACCTGTTTGACATGGTTCCTCCATCACAATATCTACATGACATCTTCCTAAGTGCTAAACAAGAATCAGGGTTTCCAAACAGGGTTTATGGGAAAGGGAGTACCTCATATACAGAATATTACACGGACCCAGCTGTGGAATAATAAGGAATCTATGATACACTAGTCCCCAGTCCTAAAAATTCTCAGGGTGTTTTGCTACAGGAT
The DNA here is from genome assembly GCF_000164805.1 of Carlito syrichta. Taxonomy (NCBI): domain Eukaryota; kingdom Metazoa; phylum Chordata; class Mammalia; order Primates; family Tarsiidae; genus Carlito; species Carlito syrichta. The sequence goes on from NW_006964194.1 coordinate 3,732, forward strand.
GAACAAGAATCTGGGCTAGGAGCTCGTCTCATGTTTCAGAGATATTTGGCTGTGGGTATTATGAATCAGTCTTTTCAGGACTCCAGCATCATTCTGGTCCTCTAGAGAGTTGTAAACGGGTATCTGGTAGTAAAAGTCCCTTTAGTTTCCTTGGGACTACTAGGGCCAGATTACCGGAACAAATGCATCTTCTTGCCGTATTTGGATGTAACTCTGGTCTTAAGATGAACTTGGCAATTCTTAAATTTTCGTTTGTACTTTTATTTGGAGAGGGGCTGGGGGTTTTGCAGTTGCCAAATATTTAGTACGAATATTTAAATGTAACCAGGAATCATGCATTCCACGTATCTAGGAGATATCTGGGCATCTGAGTTTTTGTATACAGAGTTTTGCAATCCACATAGACAGGGAAAATCAGGGCATCTTGCTGAGAACGGAAAGGGAATCAGGTTCTTGGAATTCTCAATCGCCTTAATCTGCAAGGTCTCTTGATAAGGTTTAATCAGCAATCTGGGCTTCTATGTTGCCACATTTTTAGGGTGTCTTTTGAAAAGGGAACCAGGAAACTTTGGTTCCAATTCCACAAGAAATTTATGGGATTCTTTCTCTTGATATGCAGGCAACTATAATTCTAGGTCACCAGGAAATGTCTCGGCGTCTTGCTGAGAATTAATCAGGAATTTCAGTAATGGGTTTCCTCATATACAGGACACTACAAGACCCATTGCTATGGAAGAATAAGGAATCTTGGTTACACGAGTCCTCCATTCCAAAAACCTACACAGCGTCTTGCTAAGAGATAACCACCTATCAGGTTTTGGGAGTAGGAATCTGGATAATAGGAGTCCTTATCTACAGGAAACTGCACTGACTATTGTTAAGGAAGAAAAAGGAATTTGGTTCTCATGTTCACACAATCCCAAAAAATACTTCAGTGTGTCTTGCTAAGGGCTAACCACGTATTTGGGTTTTTGAAGCAAAATCTAGGTAAATGAAATCCTCATATACAGGCAACTACACGGACTTTTCCTAAGAAAGAATAAGGAATCTGGGTGACATGTGTTCTCAATCCAAAAAAACAACACGGCGTCTTCCTAATGTCTAAACCAGCAGCAGGGTTTCGATGCATGTATGTGGGAAAGAGAGTACTCATATACAGGCCACTGCATGGCTGTTGCTAAAAATAAGGAATCTGGGTTATAAGACTCCTCAGTCCTGAATATCTACAGGGCATCTTGCTGATGCCTAAAGAAGAATCAGGGATTTGAGGCATGAATGTGGGTAATAGCATTCCTCATATACAGGAAACTGCATGGTCTCTTGCTAAGAAAAAAGAAGAAATCTCTTTTACACGGTACCTCTATCAAAAAATCTACAGGTGCTTCTTACTAAGGGCTAAACAAGAATCAGGGTTTCGAAACAGGAATCTAGGGAAATAGAGTCCTCACACAGAGCACATACACGGCCTTCAACTAAGGACAAACAAAGAATCTTTGTTGTACGAGCCCTCAATTCAAAAATTCACAGGGTGTCTGCTACGGGAAAAACAATAAAACATGGCTTCGAACTCCCCAAATGTTTCGGAGCAATTTAGCATGCTGATATTACGAATTGGTCATTTCAGGACTTCAGCAACATTCTGGTCCTCTTGAAAGCTGCAAACAGGTATCGGGCACTCCAAGCCTGTTAGGTTCCTCGGAACAACTAAGGCCAGGTTCCAGGACAAAAAGTATGTTCTTGCCATATTTGGATGTAACTCTTGTATTAAGGTGAACCCTGTAATCCTTTCTCTTCCGTGTATCTTGTAATTTTGAGAGGGGACAAGGGTTTTGCAGTTGCCAACTATTTAATACGTATTTTTAAAGTTAACATGGAATCATTGATTCCACGACCCTAGGAAACTTCTGGGCATCTGTCTTTTTGTATACAGAGTTTTGAATCCACATCAACAGGGAAAATCAGGGAATCTTGCTGAGAATGGAAAGGGAATTCGGTTCTTGGAGTTCTCAATCGCCTAAACCTACAAGGTGTCTTGACAAGGTTTAATCAGCAATCTGGGCTTCTAGGTCTCCACATTTTTAGTGAGTCTTTTGAAAAGGGAACCAGCAATCTTGGATTCCAATTCCAGAAGAACTTTATGGGAGTCTTTCTCTTGAGGTTCAAGCAACTGGAATCCTATCTCACCAGGAAATGTCTCGGCGTATTGCTGAAAATGAAGCAGGAATTTCAGTTATGGGAGTCATCGTATACAGAACACTACACGACCTTTTCCTAAGGAAAAATAAAGTATCTTGGTTAACCAAGTCCTCCATCCCAAATGCTACAGAGCGTATTGCTAAGAGATAACCATCAATCAGGTTTTGGGAGTAGGAATCTGGATAATGGGAGTCCTCATATACAGGAAACTGCACTGTCTATTACTAAGAAAGAATAAGGAATCTGGTTTAAACGTGTCCTCAATACCAAAAAAACTTCAGGGTTTCCTGCTAAGGGCTAAACACGAATTTGGGTTTCTGAAGCATAATTTAGAAAAATGAAATCCCCATATACAGGCAACTGCACTGATTTTTCCTAAGGAAGAATAAGTAATCTGGGTGACATGTCTTCTCAGTACCGAAAAAACTACACGGTATCTTCCTAAAGTCTAAACAAGCATCAGGGATTTGACGCATGTATCTGGGAAAGGGAGGACAAGTATACAGGCAACTGCACGGCTGTTGCTAAAAGTAAGGAATCTGGGTTATATGAGTCCTCAGTCCTGAAAATCTACAGGGCCTCTTGCTGACGGCTAAAGAAGAATCAGAGATTCGAGGCATGAATGTGGATAATAGCAGTCCTCATATACAGGAAACTACATGGCCACTTGCTAAGAAAAAAAAGAAATCTGTTTTACACAGTTCCTATATCAAGAAATCTACATGGCATACTACTAAGGATAAACAAGAATCAGGGTTTCGAATCAAGAACCCAGGGAAAGAGAGTCCTCAAACACAGGACACTATACGGCCTCCAACAATGGACGAAAAAGAATCTTTGTTGTACGAGTCCTCAATCCAAAAAATTTCCAAGGTGTCTGCTATGGGACAAACAAGAAACAGGATTTCAATCTCCCCAATTGTTTCAGAGCAATTTAGCATTTGGATATTAAGAATCGGTCATTTCAGTACTCCAGCACATTCTGGTCCTCTTGAAAGTTGGAAACGGTTATCGGGCACTCCAAGTTCGTTAGGTTCCTTGGAACAAATAAGGCCAGATTCCAGGACAAAAAGAATCTTCTTGCCATATTTTGATGTACCTCTGGTCGTAAGGTGAATATTGTAATCCTTCCCCTTCCGTGTCTCTTGTTATTTTGAGAGGGGACAACGTTTTGCTGTTGCCAAATATTTAATACGCATTTTTAAAGGTAACCAGGAATCATGGATTCCACGTCCCTAGGAAACGTCTGGGCATCTGTCTTTTTGTATACAGAGTTTGGAATCCACATTGTCAGGGAATATCTCGGCATCTTGCTGAGAACGAAAAGAATATCCGGTTCTAGGAGTTCTCATTATTTGAAATCTACAGGGCTTCTTGATAAGGTTTAATCAGCAATGCGAGCTTCTGGGTCC
>NW_006964194.1:8273-8971 GCF_000164805.1 Carlito syrichta
CAATCCACATAGACAGGGAAAATCAGGGCATCTTGCTGAGAACGGAAAGGGAATCAGGTTCGTGGAGTTCTCAATAGCCTTAATCTGCAAGGTCTCTTGATAAGGTTTAATTAGCAATCTGGGCTTCTATGTCACCACATTTTTAGGGTGTCTTTTGAAAAGGGAACCAGGAATCTTGGGTTCCAATTCCACAATAACTTTATGGGATTCCTTCTCTGATAAGCAGGCAACTGGAATTCTAGGTCACCAGGAAATGTCTCGGCCTCTTGTTGAGAATGAAGCAGGGATTTCAGTAATGGGAGTCCTCATATACAGAACACTACACGACCTATTGCTATGGAAGAATAAGGAATCTTGGTTACACGAGTCCTCCATCCCAAAAACCTACAGAGCGTCTTGCTAGGAGATAACCACCAATCAGGTTTTGGGAGTAGGTATCTGGATAATAGGAGTCCTCATATAGAGGAAACTGCACTATTGCTAAGGAAGAATAAGGAATCTGGTTTACACGTTTCCACAATCCCCAAAAAACTTCAGGGTGTCTTGCTAAGCGTTAAACACGTATTTGGGTTTTTGAAGCAAAATCTAGGGAAATGAAATCCTCATATACTGACAACTGCACGGACTTTTCCTAAGAAAGAATAAGGAATCTGGGTGACATGTGTGCTCAATCCCCAAAAAACTACACGGTGTCTTAG
>NW_006964195.1:0-829 GCF_000164805.1 Carlito syrichta
ACTGCTTAGGGAACCATAAAATAAAATGCATAGCTTTTAACATGGAAGGGGGTTTTTTTGGCACTCACACTTATGTTCTTGAAATTTCTACAGGAACAGTTAAGGCATGAGTAACGTGGACTAAGGGTCATGAATTATACAGACAATGGGGAGAGACTTTTGTAGGCAATAATTATGACCAAAAGTTGAAAATATAATGCATTACTTTTAAAGAAATGTCACAAAAATATTACTTAATGAGGGAAGGTGGAAGACTTATAGAATTAGCTATTTAGTATTTCTTAAAGGAAATAAAAACACTAAAGCTGACATAACTGGATGCTTTTGTCAGGTTCACCATATATAGTTACCAATTACATTTAAGATGGACATAATTTTATAAGAAAAAGAGGATAAATAATAATTTAACATAAAATTAGACCATATCTTTGATTAATTCATGGTAAAAACACAGACTAAGAATGTACTCACCTTTTTCATTTCCTGAAACAATGGAGTACACAATACTCTGATTAATGGCCTCAGTAGAAATTCCGCCGACCATGGTCCCTCTGGTGGAGATTACTTATTTGTAAGACTATCTTTTAAAAGCAGTTTTAGATTCAGAGAAAAATGGAGAGAATGGTAAGAGATTTTTGATATGTCGTCTGCTTCTACACATTCATAGCCTCCTCCATTAAAAAATCCTTCACCAGAGTGCTACATTTAGAACAGCTGGTAAACCTACAATTACATATCATCACCTGAAGTCCATAGCTTACATGATGTTGCACACTTGGTGTCATATATCCTATGGGTTTTGGGACAAATGTATACTGACATATATCCA
>NW_006964196.1:0-776 GCF_000164805.1 Carlito syrichta
CCTTCTCAAACTCCCAGGCTCAAGCGACCCTTCTGCCTCAGTCTACAAGGGCACACCAACATGTCCAGCTATTTTATTTTATTGTTTGTAGAGATGGGGTCTCGCTATGTTGCCCAGACTGGCCTAAAGCAATCCTCCTGCCTATGCCCTCCCAAAGTGCTGGAATTACAGGCATGAGGCTCTGAACCCCTCGTGAGAAGTTGAAAACTACCAAACTAACCTTATATCTGAGAACATCTTTCAGGCTCCCCTGGGAGATTTCCTCCAAGTCTATGTGCCAATCCTTGTTATATCCTGTCCCTAGGATGTGACACTCTCCACAGCTCAGCTCCCTGGCCCTTAACACTCCCCAGAGCATGGAGAATGACACCCCAACACCAGGCCACAAGGCTGTGCTCATGTCTGCATTGCCTGGTGAAGCCCTACAGCAAGATAACCCAGCTCCGAGATCTCCCCTCTGATAATATCTCAGCCCCGTCAGGCGTGGTGGGTCAAGTCTGTAATCCCAGCACTTTAGGAGGCCGAAGCAAGAGGATTGCCTAAACCCAGGAGTTTGAGACCACCTGGGGCAACTGGGCAAGACCTCATCTTTACAATAAATCAAAAAATTAGCCAGGTGTAGTAGTACATGCCTATGGGTTCTGGCTACTTGGAAGGCTGAGGCAGAAGGGATCACCTAAGCCCAGCAAGTTGAGGCTGCAGTGGTCATGAGCATACTCCTTGCCCTCCAGCCTGGTGACAAAGGGAGACTCTGCTAAAAAAAAAATCTCAGCCCC
>NW_006964197.1:0-747 GCF_000164805.1 Carlito syrichta
CTCCATGGCTGGCTCCCAAAACCCGATCCTCACCCCCACCCCTCAGGACAAGACTGAACCTCACCAGCTCCACTACAAGCCCTTTAACCCGACCTCCCTTCCTCTTGTTTCTCCATTGCCACTTAATTCGTAACCCCCTCCTCCCACACACACACCATCCCCACAACTGCCCCTCCACCTCCCCATTCTGCATACTGCACACTGCTGTATCACTTATCTTTCCAGAAGCAACTGTGATTTTCTCTTTCTTCCTGTTTCCTCGCTGCTTGTTGCTCACACACAGAACACACACACAGCCCCTCATCCACCATCACCTGTCTTCCTGGTGATAATACTGCTCATCTCATTCCAATCGAACCTCCCCACCAGCCACATTGAAACCAAGTGCTCCCCTGCCTTCCTGCCTCCTGCTGGCCCTCACACCTGCTCACCTCTTGGAAGAGCCCACCCTTCGAGCAGCCTTCTTCTCATCTCAAATGATCCACTTCCCAACTCACGTCCTCTGTGAAAATGTCCTGAATCCCTAAGCAGAGGCATGCATCCTTCTCCCACATGGGTACCTATGTCAGGTACAGCACTCATCTCATACCCAGTTCCACTAAATATCTTTAGCACCAGGACACTGCCAAGCCTGTGAGAGGACTTTGCTGAATTATGTTGTTAATAAATAACTTAGGGGCAATTATTTCTCCTCCAGTCCCTAAAACGTCTCCTTTATTCATACCTCAAAGTGGCTGAAATCAAACA
>NW_006964198.1:0-4265 GCF_000164805.1 Carlito syrichta
AAATCATCAAATTAATAAAATTCTGGAAAACAAAAGAAACCATCATAAGAGCAGGGATACCGCCAACAGATTGGGAAAAACGATACTCCACCTATATATCTGTAAAAAGTCATAATATCTAGGATCTACAAGAAACTCAAACACAAAAAATCAGACAAAATTTCCTTTTGAAAAGGTTGCAAAATACGTAATTCAACATTTTTCATAAGAAGAGATATGGGCAGCCAGCAGACATAGGAAAATTGTTCAGCCTCACTCATCATCAAAGAAATGCAAATGAAACGACGTTGAAATACCACATACCCCCTGTAAGATTGGCCACCATTAATAAAACAAATAATAGCAGATGCAGGTCAGAATTTGGGAAGAAATAAATAATTCTACACGGCATGTATACTGAAAAGTACAGCAACATCTTTGTAAAACAGTGTGGTAGCTGGTAAAGGGACAGGATATTGACATACCATGTGATTCAGTAATTACCCTGTCGAGAATATACATGAAGGAACTCAAATCATTTTACCAAAAAGATACCTGCACCAGTATGTTTTTTGCAGCTCTAATCACAATTGCAATAAAACATGGTAGCAACCATGTTGTCCATCAAAGCTGGAATGGATAAAATAAATGAGGTATATACACTGTGGAATATTATGCAGCCATAAAAAAGGACAGATAGAAGGATTTTGCAGAACATTTGATGGATATGAGGTTGGTCATATTCAGTGATTTATCACAGAACCAAAGACAGAGTTTCATATGTTCTCACTCATGAGCTGAACTTGATCACTTATAGTACTGTAAGAAAGTGATTGGCAGTAGTGGAAAACTTTTTATGCAGAGGGGTGAGATTGGAAGTGGAGGGATACTGCTAAGGAAGGTAGAGGCATAACTCATCAACAAGGGACCCTGCCAAATCAATGTTTGTGTATCTAACTCTGTATTATACCCCACATTAAAAAAAATTATAATAAGTATTTAAATAAATAAATAAATGAAAGCTGTAAAACACACAACTGACTTTATTTGTTTATTCTATTTTTATTTTCTTTTAATTTAAAAATGATTACAATTCAGGATTGGGCCTAAAAAATTTTATTATGCAAGGATTGATTTTTTAAGAATTGTATAATACTCCAATGATAACTCCTTTTCCCTTTAATACGTTGGAAGACATGGTATAATTCTGCCTTCAAAATTGACAACTACACTGTTTCTCACATAAATTTTGAATGTTTTATTCTGACTAAATTGAAACTTTTTGAGATTCCAGATGTATATCATTCTTAGAAAACTGAACCTTGACATTCAGAGTATCTGAGTACAAATCAGAAGGCAGAATGCATAATAAGACTTAAAAATTTTAGAAAATTAACAATATTGTAATTTAATGCAGCTTTTTCAATTCTGAAAATGTGTGTACAATTTCTTGGTGCACTCTCTGCTTTCTGCTTGTTAATTCTGATTAAATTTTACAGATGTGCAATACTTAGAGAAAAGATTCCTTTAAATACTTGAAGGAAATATAAAATCACATTCCCTTTATATTTTAACCCAATTTATGTTTTTAAAAGAGGATTTCCATTGAACCGCTAGTATTCTCTCTACTTAAGACATAATGCTGTACTCTGCAACCCAGTATCCGATTAATCTGATACTTTTAATCAGGAAGCATGTACTATGAGGCACACAGAAAAAGGAGAATTTGGGGCCAAATATATATAAACAATAATAATATGGAGATTTACAAAGTAGTAAATCTTTGGCCTCTGCAGAAGTATAAAAATGTAGATAACTGAAAATTCTGGAACATTGATTATGGTCTTAGCAACCACAATGGTCAAATTCTGTAGGAAAATCTGCTCAAAAGCTGTTACACAAGAATAAAAACATCGAAAAATTTCTAAACTAAAGAAAATACTGAAATAGTATTTGGTTGTGCTACAACCATGCTCCAACAGGACTCCGTGACCATAATAATAAAAGACTACATCTTGGGCAACCCCCTCAGGTCCCCTCCCACTTTCGGAAGTTCTCGATCTACTGAATAAACACTGAAATAAAAGAACAAACAAGCAAACAAACAAAAAAAAAAAAACACTACCTCGTTTAGAGGATTCTACAAGGACACTTTTACCTGGAGAAATTTTTGGATACGTGTGCACACATGGTTCCCTTCACTGCTTGGGAATGAAATCCACCATTTCTACTGCATTTGGCAGAGCACTGTACACAAGTTCTTGAAGCCTAAGGATTGCTCAATAGTCAAGGTTCCACACATTATGATGTCAAAGTTCGGAGGCTGATGTCATAAATAACAATTTGACATGATTGTTTCCATGACTTTACTTACCTCTTTCAATGTAAAAATTAGTCTTTTAGTCAATCTACAGATTCAATGAAATAACCATTAAGTTAACATCCTTCTTCTCAGACCTGGAAATTACAATAAAGAATTCATATGAAATCATAAACAATGATGAATAGCTAAAAGAATCTTATCAAAAGAAACAAAGCAGGAGCTATCGCAGTTCCACACTTCAAATTTTATTATATGTTTACAGTAATCAACACAGCCTGGTATTGGTACAAGAATAGGTCCATAGGCCAATGGATCAGGACAGAGAATGAAATCGCAAATCCTCAACCAACTCATCTTTGAAAAAACCTCCAAGACTCACTGGGTAATGGAGAACATATTCAGTAAATGGTACTGGGAATAGGCTGACAACATGTATAAGATTGAAATAGGACAACTATCTATCACCATACACATTAACTCTAAATGGATCAAAGACCTAAACGTAAAACAAATTATAATAATGTTTGAAAACGCAGGAGACACCAATAGGGAAACTGTAATCGGAAATTAATTCCTCATCAGGGCCCAAAATACCCATGCATTAAGAAGTAAGTAAGAAAAGTGGGATCTCAAAAAAATAATATACTTCTGCAAAACAAAGGAAACAGACAGAAGAGCACGGATACATACAACAGAATGGCAAAAACGATTCTACAACTATGTATCTGTAAAGAAGCAATACATCTAGGATCTACAGGAAATTCAAACACTTAGAAAAAGAAGGCAAACATTCCCTTTGGAAAGTGTGCAAATACGTGAGTGGACACAATTCATAAGAAGAGATGCGGGCAGCCAGGAGACACATGAAAATTGCCCAGCCACACTAATCATCAAAGAAATGCAAATGAAACCACTTTGAAATTCCAAATACCCCCTGTATCATCATTAACAAAACAAACTATAACAGATGCAGGTCAGAATTTGGAAGAAAAATAAATCATCTACACTGCATGTGGACTGAAAAGTAGAGCAACATGTTTGGAAAACTGTGGTGGTTTGTAAAGGGACAAGATATTGACGTACCATGTGACACACAATTTCCACTGTAGAGAATATACCTGTAGGAACTCAAATAATTTTACCAAAAAGATACCTGCGCCCCTATGTTTTTTGCAGCTCTAATCACAAATTCAATAAAACATGGTACCAACCATTTTGCCTATCAAAACTGGAATGGATAAAATATATGTGGTACATACACAGTGGATTGTTATGCAGCAATAAAAGAAATAGAAGGATTTTGCAGAACGTTTGATAGATATGAGGTAGGTCATTTTCAGTGATTTATCACAACACAAAAGAACAGAACTCCATATGTTTTCACTCATGAGCTGAACTGGATCACTTATAGTGTGGTAAGAAAGTGATTGGCAGTAGTGGAAAACTGTTTAGGGGGAGGGGTGAGATTGACTGTGGAGGGATACTGCTAAGGAAGGGAGGGACATACCTCAGCAAACAGGGACCCTGCATAATCAATGTTTGTGTATCTAACTCTAATTGTACTCTACATTATTTTAAAAATTAAATAAAATAAATAAATAAATAAATGAAAGCTGTAAAACATGCCACTGACTTTATTTGTTTATTTTATTCTTTATTTTTTAGTTTAAAAATTGTTACAATTCAGGGTTGGGCCTAGAAATGTTCATTATGCAAGGATGGGTTTTTAAGAATTGTATAATTCTCCAATGATAACTCCTTTTCCTTTTAATACGTTGGAATACATGGTATAATTCTCCCTTCAAAATTGACAGCTACAGTGTTTCTCATAAAATTGTGAATGTGTTATTCTGTCTAAATTGAAATTTGTTGAGATTCCAGATCTATATCATTCTTAGAAAACTGAACTTCGAGGTTCCGGGTCCCTAAGTTTTATTCAAAGGCAGAATGCATAATAAATGTT
>NW_006964199.1:0-695 GCF_000164805.1 Carlito syrichta
CATTCATGCTTCAAAAACCCTGATTCCTGTTTAGCCCTTAGCAAGACACCCTGAAGTTTTTTAATTATTGAGGACACGTGTAACCCATATTCCTTATTGTTTCTTAGGAATAGGCAGTCCAGTTTCCTGTATTTGAGGGCTCCCACTACCCAGATTCCTACATTAGAAACCAGATTCATGGTTACCTCTTAGTAAGACGCCCTGTGGATTTTTGGGCTGAGGACCCATGCGAACAAAATACCTTATACTTCCTTTGCAAGAGGCCGTGTAGTTTCCTGTATATGAGGACTCCCATTACTCAGATTCCTGCTTCATTCTCAGCAAGGCACTGAGTTATTTCCTGGTGACCTAGAATTCCACTTGTTTGGATATCAAGGGAAAGACTGCCATAAGTTTATTCGGAAGTGGAATCCAAGATTCCTGGTTCCACTTAACAAGACCTCCCCAAAATGTGGAATCTCCTAAACCCAATGTCCCATTTCGCACTAGCCTGACCACAAGAAATTTCTGTAGTTTGAGGTAACCTGAATCAAGGCATGTTGTACCAATATGCCATTTGATTCCTGGGGTACCTGATTATGGTCTTAGATGTTCATAAGACACAAAAGGATATTTGGGCTAGATCCTCGATTACAACTATCAAGAGAATAGAATGTTCCTGGGGATGTGTAATGACCGACTAACTGTATCTATGG
>NW_006964200.1:0-723 GCF_000164805.1 Carlito syrichta
AAGAGCCTCCTGTTTAAGTGAAAAGGGTCCAAGTTGATGCACTGCTACAATGTTTTGAATGCTTCCCCTTAAGGACAGCCACCCATTGGGATTAGCATGAGGAACTGCAAGGCTGGCACTTCAGCATCTGTGTTAAAAATATTTTAAAGCAATAAGCACAGTCACTACAGAGAGATCTCTGGGAGCTTTTCTATTAACAAATGTGTGAGTTCAGGGCAACCACTGTAATGTAATTTAGGGCTATGTATGCTTCATAGCTTGGAGAATATTGCTTCCCATTAATGTTCCATTGGAGGATGGGAGGATAGTAGTAATCTTAGAAGGTGTTATTCCTGTTTGTCTTTCATTGAAAACTTCAGAATAAATAAAAGGAAACATCAACAGAACAAGACATGTAACTATGGAACAGTACCATTTGAACTGAACAGATACAAAACCAGCATGGGTGTATGAATATTTAAAAATAAAAGGAGGAAGCTATGGTAAAAGCAACTTCCCAGGTGATGGACTGAACAGGTATGTATAGCGTGAACAAATAGCTGCAAAAACTTTTGAGAAAATGCCTTGTCAACAGGGAGGTACTTTAACTGTGACTAGATGAAATGCTGTTGAATATTTAAATGGAGGAATTATTTTAGAAAATGGAAATGTAGGAGATTTAATTTCAGTAGCTGGCATTCAGATGATACCTAGATATCCTAAGTCTTAGCTAGTCAAAATTCC
>NW_006964201.1:0-2915 GCF_000164805.1 Carlito syrichta
TTAAGTTGACTGTCTAGCCGGCTGTATAGCTAGGTGCCTAACTAGTTAAGCCAGCTGGCTAGCCCGATGGCTATCTAGTTAAGTCAGCTAGTTAAGTCTGCTGGCTAGCCAGCTGGCTAACTAGGTGGCTGGCAAGTTCAGACGGCTGGTAAGCTGACTGGTCAGGTAGGTGGCCAGCTAATGAAGCCAGCTGGTTAGCCAGCTGACAAACAGGATGGTTGGCTAGTTAACCTGGCTTTATATCCCACTCTCCAGCCAGACGACTGGCTATTTAAGTCAGTTGGCTAGCCAGCTGGCCAGCTCGTTAGCCAGGTATATGGCTGCCTAGCCAGCTAGCCAGCCAGGTAGCTAGCTAGGTAAGTGAGCTGGCTAGCCGTCTAGCCAAACAGATGGCAAGATAATTAAGTCAGCTGGCTAGCCAGCTGACTAGATGGTTGTCAGCTATTTAAGTCAGCTGGCTAGCCACATTGCTAGGTAGGTAGCTAGCTAATTAAGTCAGATGGTTACCTGGATGGGTAGCTAGTTAAGTCAAGTCAGGCAGTTAAGTGAGCTGGTTAGCCAGCTGGCTAGCTATGTAGCTAGCTATTTAAGGCAGCTGGCTTGCAGGAGGGTTACCTAGTTAAGTCTGCTACTTAATTCAGCTGTTTAGCCAGCTGCCTAGATAGGTGGCTGGCAAGTTAAACCAGCTTGTTAGTAGGCTAGTCAGTTAGGTGGTCCGATAGTTAAACTGACTGGCTAGCCAGCCTATCAGCAGGGTGGCTGGCTAGTTAAGTCGGCTGGCATTCCCACTCTCCATACAGACGACTGGCTTTTTATTCCAGCTTGCTAGCCAGGCAGCCAGTTCGCTAGCTAGCTAGCCAGCCAGGTAGGTAGCTAGTTAAGACAGCTGGCTAGCCATATAGCCAACCAGGTAGTTAGCTAGTTAAGTCAGTTGGCTAACCAGCTAGACAGCCAACAAGCTAGTCAGTTAAATATGTCAGCTAGCTAGCCAGCTAGCTAGTTAAGTCAGCTAGCAACTCACTTAATTATCCAACTACCCAGTTAAATCAGCTAGCTAGTAGGTTGCTAGTCAGGTAGCTAGTTAAGTCAGCTGGTTCGACAGCTAGCTAGTCAGCTAGATAGTTAACTCAGCCAGTAGCCAGATAGCTGGCTAGTCAAGTCAGCAAGCTAGAGAGTTAGTTACCTTGTTTGCTAGCTTGTTATGTCAGCTACATAGCCAGCTATCTTGTCAGCCAGCTAGTCATGTCAGCTAACAAATCAGCTAGGTACTTAGCTAACTAATCGGCTAGCAACTCAGCTATCTGGTCAGCTAACTAATGGGCTCGCTTACTTTCCATCAGGTCAGATAACTAGTCAGCTCGCTCGCCTGCCAACTGGTCAGCAAACTAGTCGGCTCACTCACCAGCCAACAGGTCAACAAACTTATCGGCTCACTTGCAAGCCAGCAGGACAGCTAACTAGTCGCCTTGCTCACCAGAGGACTAGTTAAGTCATCTCACCATTGGGCTCACTGGATGACTGAATAGTTATGGCAGCTCAATCATCGGCTCACTCGCTGGCCAATTAGCTAAATCGGCTCACTGGTTGGCTCACTTGCTGGCCAACTTGTTAATTCTTCTGGCCAGTCGGCTCAGTCGCCAGCTGACTAAATTTGGCTGACCAGTTTGCTCACACACTGGCCGACGAGTTTAGTCACCTGACCAGTCGGTTCACTCGCAGGCCGACTAGATAAGTCAACTCACATGTCAGCTTACTCACTTGCCGACTTGTTAAGTAGCTAACAGTTCTGCCGACTAGCCAGCCAACTAGATAGTCAGCTAAACAATAGGCCGACTACTGGACCAACTTGCAAACTGACAAGTTAGCTCAGCTAACTAGTCAGCTGACAAATTAGTTCAGCTAACTAGTGGGCCAACTAGTCAGCAGACTAGTTTGGTCAGCAAACAAGCAGACAACTTAACCTTCTTAACTAGTGGGCCAACTCGTTAGTCAGTTAGCTAGCCCAGCTAACTAGTCGGCCGACTAATTGGCCGACATGTTAAGCCAGCTAACAAGTAGGCCGAGTAGTCAGGAAATTTGTTAAACAAACTAAGTAGTCCGTCTACTCAGCCAAAAATTTAAGTGTCCTAGCTAATTCGTTCATCAACTAGTTAAGACAGCTAGTTAACTCGTTTACTGCGGCGTGCCAACCCATGCATGTTTTGGCGAGTCCCTTGGAAGATGTGGTGGCGTCGGTGAATCTGTAGGGAAACATATTTAAAGAAAGATGGAAGGATAGAAATAAAGAGGAAGAATGAGAAAGAAAGAAAGTGGACAACTGTTCAGTGAAATGAGCAGAGGCCGTTTATTGAAAGTTACAGCAGGTATTTTTCCCCAAATATTATACAGTCTCACAAGCCTTTCCACGTGAATATGAACCCAGGTGCAGGAGGAGCATCCCCCACCCACCAGATGTTTTCTCAGGTATGAGGAAGGACAAACCCCAAGATTGTCTTATTGTTCCCTTTGCTAGTTAATGCTCTTCAAAAGCAGTGCAACAATCCCTACAAGCCTAATGATGTTCTGATAATCAATAACTTCTAAAGCTCACTCAGTACCCATAATGACTAACTTAAACTTTGTTACCTTTCTATTTTATGCAAATACTACTTACACAATGCTATGGAAGCTCTTAATTATAGCTTAAAGCAATTCCTAAAGATTGTGGCATGGTCCAAAGATCACACTGGGCTCTATAGGATGTGGCACAGGCCAAGGTTCATGGTCGGCCACTTTTTGGAACTACAGACTACAATCTCTTAACAAAATGGCTATTCTAAAGTCCTATATATCTATCCTAATTTCTCTGAAAGTTTCTAATTCCTTATCCTATATATAATCTGATCATCAGAAACAAAGCTTCTAAAAATAAAACC
>NW_006964202.1:0-690 GCF_000164805.1 Carlito syrichta
TTCTGCACCTGAAGGGAGATCCCTGTACCTGAGACAATCTGTCCTGTATCTGACAAGAAAGCCCTGCACCTGAGAGATATAGTCCTCCCCTGATGGGAGAGCCCTACAACCAACAAAGCCTGCCCTGCACCGATGGGTGAGCCCTGAACCCAAGAGCCTGTTCTGCACTTGATGGGAGAGCCCTGAATCCAAGAAAGTGTGTCCTGCACCATAGAGAGCCTGTTCCGTACCAGACAAGAAAATCCTGCACCCGATGGAGATTGTCTAGCACTTGATGGGAGAGCCCTGCACCCACAAAAGCCTGTCCTGCATGTGATGGGGGAGCCCTCCACCCATGAAAGACTGCCCTGCAACTGATGGGAGAGCCCTGCACCCAAGAAAGCCTGTCCTGCACCTGAAGGGAGAGGCCTGCAACTGAGAGAGCCTGTCCCGTACCTGAAAAGGAAGCCCTGCACCTGAGGGAGATTTTACTGCTCCTGATGGGAGAGCCCTGCACCTAATAAAGCCTGTTCTGCACCTGATGGGAGAGCCCAGCACCTGAAAGAGCCTGTCCCGTACCTGACATAAAACCCTGCACCCAAGAGAGATTGTCCTGCACCTGATGGGAGAGCCCTGCACCCAAGTAAGCCAATCTTGCAACTGATGGGGAGAGCTCTGCACCCAAGAAAGCCTTTCCTGCACCTGATGGGA
>NW_006964204.1:0-4075 GCF_000164805.1 Carlito syrichta
GCGGTGACCCAAGGCTGGCCCCGCGGGACATCGGGGAGAGCCTTTCCCGGAAGCGCCCTCGGGATGCCCTCCAGGAGGAAGAGGTGCAGGGTCCCCGGAGGAGTCCAGACCCCGGAGACCGGAGGAAGAAGCGCCCCAGGACTGTGCCAGGTCATGCCCCAGGACGCTTAGACTCAGGACAGGGGGCAGCAGACCTGTCCCCCAAGCTCCAGGAGAAGCTCCCTGGCAACCTGGAGGCTCGGGCGGGGAAACTCGAGCTGTCTAGGCATGCTGGCGAGCTCGCCGGAGCCATGGGCAGCGCTGGGGTGCCAGCCGCCCTGAGCTTTGAGCAGGCGCTCTGCTATGACCAACCGCCCAGGAGGAGGAAGGTGAGGAAACCTCCCACCCCTGCCCTGGAGGTCACGGGACTTGGGGCAAGGGACTCCACAAACAACAGGCGGGACTGGGACTTGGCCCAGAAACTGCCCCAGCTCAAAGGACACGAGCCACAGGAGCCCCTGGAGGCTGTGTCCACTTCAGCAGGCCTCGACCCGCCCTGGATGCTGCACCTCGAGAGCCTGCTCTCCGCCTTTGAGGCAGAGACCTCCCTGGAAACGCTGCCCACCGAGCGGCGTACACCTGCGGAGGAGGAGAAGGACTTTCCTGGATGCAGAGTGAACTCCAAGACGAAGGTTTACGCAGGCCGCAGGCCGCAGGAGACGCCCCTGGGCCAGTCTGGCATCCCCGAGGGCAGGGACAGCCTGCATGCCGACCCCTGTCTGATTCGGGAGCCGGCTCTGGCGGCCTACACGCCTGACCAGCTCCTGCGCCTGGAGCGGCACCGCCCCGCCCTGGCTGGGGCCACCGGCAGCTTGTGGGAAGAGCACTGTCGCCGAGACTTCAGGGGACACTCGCCGCAGGAGCGTGAGTCCTGGCGCGACATGTACCTGCGCCTCCAGGAGGAGCGGGAGGAGAGGCTGAGGACGGTGATCACCAAAATCAGGTCTGCCCAGGAGGCTCGGCCCAGAGGCCGGCAGGTCCAGATGCTCTGCTTCAGCTCCGAGGCCAGGCCAGGGCTGGGTTCGGGCCCCACGCGGGGCAGTCAGGCAGCCTCCAGCCCCGGCGTTTGTTTCAAGGCCACCCCAGACAGCAGGCCCCTGCTGTTCCAGACACCACCAAGGCTCACCCGACCCCAGGGGCCAGAAACGGGAAACCCGCTGCTGCAAAGAAAAGGGCTCCCTTGATGGTCAAGGCACTCTGAGACTTCAAGAACAGATGGTCCCGCCGGTAACCTGGGGACTGGACTTGGAGCTGGAGTCTGGGGTGAGAGGAGGACAAGTTCGGAGCTGGCAGGGCCCGAGACTTCCAAGGAGCCAGATCACTGACTTTGGAGAACTCTAGAGGCTGCATCCTACAGTGCTCCAGGGCTGCCTCTGTGGCCCTGCCCTGCCCTGCCCTCAGACTGCCCCACCTAGGGGACACTTGAGAATTCAGAAGAGGTGGGTCTCAGTCTCACCAAGAACTTTAAGACCAATTACACTTGTGTTGTTCACAAAGAATTACCTCATTGCGTTCACATGTATGATCACTCATTGTAGTTGGATTCATCAACAAAGAGGTCACATACTATAACAGTTGTGGAATTATTTTGTATTTCTGGAGTCAATAACAACATTTTGGGAGCGAACCCAAGCCCTTCTTTATGACTGATAAATCTCACCACATAGACATAAGAGACATTTTGGGAGGCTGAGGGGAGAGGATCTCTGGAGTCCAGGAGTTCGAGATCAGCCTGGCAGCTTAGTGAGATCGCATCCCTTTAAACAATAACAAACATGAGTAAGCGGCATTTAAAAAACAATCAAAAGTGGGCACCACAAAGGAAAAGATGGTCCACGGAAAAGGAAACACCAACGACTCTTAAGGAAATGAAAAGATGCTCGAAGTTTTAAAATTGCAAATAATACCCATGATGCAATACAATGATGCTCCCATCAGATGAGTTACTTTTTAGCTTATGATTCTGTCTTTTCTTTTTAACAACCATGAAAACGTTAGTTTAGATTTCTTTCTTGAAATATTGTTAATGTTATTCGTGCAAATGTCACAACATAAAATATTCAATTAGGAAACCAGAAAATTAAAAGTAAGACATTGCCTAAAGCCCATGGGTTCAAGCAAAGCTTCGGCTACTTGTTGAGACCTCATCTCTACAATTAAGAAAAAAATATCTGTGTGTTGTAGCATGGTCCCGTATTTTAGACTATTTGGAAGCCTGAAGTGGAAGGATTGCCTGAGCACAGCAGGTAGATCCTAGGGTGGCCATGGAATGGGTGATAGTGATAGTGGAGCCTGGGTGATGGAGTAAAAACAATAGTATATTCTGGCAATTTTTTACTTTAATAATTATCTGCTTTAAAAAAACATGTAATCCCTGACAACTAAAACAATATTTTTAAGTATTTTAATAAAGGCACATAAATGTCTACAACATACATCAAATCACCAGTTCCTCAGTTGGTGATATATATATTTCACTAATCAACCCTACATGGAGAAATTAGAATAGAGTTGAAATAGAGAAATACCAGCCTGTGGTCCAACAGATGAACACAATCAATTTCTTTTTTCAATTTGTCATGAAATCTCTAGTGTTTATTTTCTGAGTAAGTGATAACTTACATTCTTTTGAAGGTGGCATAGAGAATTTTGCCAACAGGAAAGCTGAGAGGAATGGAGTGGATATTTTAGGAATTGAGGGGTGAAGTATAAGAGGTTTAGAAAAAGCACATAGAAAAGAAAGTATAAGCTTTCAAGAACCACAG
This sequence comes from Carlito syrichta, assembly GCF_000164805.1. Classification (NCBI taxonomy): domain Eukaryota; kingdom Metazoa; phylum Chordata; class Mammalia; order Primates; family Tarsiidae; genus Carlito; species Carlito syrichta. Next base: position 2,805 of record NW_006964204.1, read on the forward strand.
AGTTAATACTGGTTAAAATTTTTTCCCCAAAAGTATTGGAAAGGAGAAATTAGAATAAACTTTTAGTTAACGTTTATCGAGATAAGCTTGGGCTAGACTGTGCTTTAGGAAGTTTATCCATGTTACACACTGATATGTTTGGATAGTGTAATTAAACTCTGTTTTACTAAAGTGTATATGAAGTACAGGGAATCAACTAACATGTGAGGTATCAAGGAAGTATGATATTTAAACCATAGGATGAGTACTTGAGAATTCTGGTGCTTAAATCATCTGTGACTGGTTTCATCTGTCCTAGTCACCCTTGTATGAGAATCACTTCACGCCCCACCTTCCAAGTCTGGGGTCATAAATGACAGCTGTATTTCTTCTGGGACTTGGTCTGAGATTAAGGAGACATTAAATAGGGGGCCTAAATTCATATATGGTGATTGGGGGTGGAAAGATTGACAAACAATGGCAAAGAGAGCAAAGCAACAAAAAGGTGCCATGTGGACACCTAAGATTGAAATGAAGAGAAAATATGCTAGACATTTCAAAGGCAAGAATTTTGTTAATTTATTCATATTGTTTTTATTTAATTTGTCAGAGTCTCACTCTGTCACCCAGACCAGAGTGCAGTGGCATGATCACAGCTAACCACAAAGTGAAACTCCTGGACTCAGACCATCCTTCCGATTCAGCCTTCCAAGTAACTGGGACTATAGGTGCATGCCACAATAACTGGATAATTTTTTTTGTAACTATATTGCCTAATCTGCTCTAGAACTCGTGTGCTGAAACAATCTTCCTGCCTCGGCTTCCCAATTTGCTGGGATTACAGGCTTGGTATACCAGGTCCACCCCAACATTCCCCTTTTACTTTTATTTTCCCTACATCTTGTGTCTCTCATCTTTCAGATCTCAAGGCCAAATTATGGATGATTGCAATGTGACAACTTCTTTGAGTACTTGATATTTCCAATCACTAACTACTGTCCCTTCCCCCTACAAGTAAAATTCAGCTAATTTCTGACAATCAGTGATGCAAGGAGTTCAAACACTGGAACCATGCCACAGTCCTGGCACTTAACTTCACCTGCCTTCATAGAAGATGGTTGATTTCACCAGCCTGACCCATCAGTACCCCTGGAATCACCCTTACCATTCTTCCAAGACTGAGATTGCCTAGGGACATACTCTCCTCTTTGGTTTTGTGTTAGCTCTGGGACATGCTGAATGAGAATGTCTAACCTGTGATTTAAGGTAAACACAATCAATAAGTTTTGGTG
>NW_006964205.1:0-614 GCF_000164805.1 Carlito syrichta
CAGTGGATCAGGCCTGTCATCCTGGTACTCTGGTAGGCCAAGCTGAGAGGATGACCTGATCTCCTGGGTTCGAGACCAGCCCTGGCACCTTGGCAAGACGTCGTCTCTACAAAACCCAAAAAATGAGCCAAGCTTGTTGGCACAGTCCTTTTGATCCAGCCACTCATGAGGCTGTTTCAGTATGATTGCAGAAGCCCAGTTGGTGGAGGCCACAGTGGCTGAGAGAGGGCCCCAGGGCTCTGGCCTGGGTGACAAAGCGGGACTCTGACTCAGAGTAATAATACCAACCACCACTACAAAACAAACACGACTCTGCCAGTTCTGGTTCTGGTCACCCTGTCTTCAACCTTTGGGTGTGGGGAGGGACCCTTCCTCTCCTGATCATACCACCATCCCTTGCCCATGCAAATTTTTCCCTGGGGAGCCATGGACGTCCGTCATGACGCATGTAGGAGACATCTTTTGTGTTGTTGGAGTCTCCGTGTGCCGGACTGGGGTGCAGGGTCATGATCATCGATCCCGGTGCCTAGACCACCGTGCTTAGACGGTCCTCCTGACTTGGCTGCTGAGGAGCCGGGACTCCATGGGCCATCATACATGACCCGAATTTGGGG
>NW_006964206.1:0-3420 GCF_000164805.1 Carlito syrichta
AAGACACGTGTGAGCTCACGGAACAAATGGTACTGAGATAGGGAGGACATCGGGCACCAATCAAAGCAGTCCTGCAAGGCCATGGTCAGCCCAGGTTCTGGTCGCCAGGTCTGCCACTTTCGTGTTGGGGTAGGGCTGTTTCTTCTCCCGATCACTCCATCGTCGCTCTCCCATGTGGACCTTTCTCTTGTCAGCCATGAAAGCCCATCATGATGCACGTGAGAGGCATCATTTGGGTTGTCAGAGTCTCCTTCTGCAGGGCTGAGGCACAGCGGTATGATCATGGATCCCGGGCCTCAATCTGCAGGGCTCAGGTGGTAATCCTGTCTAGGCACCTGAGCAGCCAGGACTGTGGGCAATCATGCCTGACTCAATTTTGGGGACCTCTCACTGACACCAGGTCTGGCCATGTGACCCAAGCTGATCTCTGAGCCCTGGAATCAGGCAGCCTCCTGTTGCGGCCTCCCAGGATGTGGAACTGACGACAGTGAGTCACGGTGCCCAGCCTGGACATGTACGGTCGGTTGGTGGGAGCAATGCAAAGAAATGCCCTAGGATGGAGGACACAGCATCCCGTGTAGCTGAGACCCAGAGCACCACCACACATGACTCCAGTGTTTGCATTCCATGGAACAACGAGATCTCACTACGTGACTCAGGCTGCTGTCGAAGTCCCATGCACCAGTGGTCCCCTGTCTTTGCCTTCCAAAGCCATAGACAGCTTGTCTGCCAATCCACCATCTTATGGGAAATCTAGGCCCAAGCCTGGGGACTCCTTTCCAAATGATCTCTGCCTATTCACGGTGATCCGAATTCCATACACAAATGGATGCTCTTTTTTATTTCCTTATTTCCTTTTTTCCTTTGAATCAGATTCTCACTCTGTCACCCAGGCTGGAGGGCGGTGGCTAGTTTCGGGCCACCACAACCTTGTCCCGCCAGGTGCCCACAAGTCTTTTCCTTGCCTTGCGAGGAGCCAGAACGATAGGCACCCGCAATCATGCCCAGCTCATTTGGGATGGAGAGTAGAAACAAGTCTCACCGAGGTGCCCGAGTGGGTCTTGGTCCACAGGCTCAGTCGGCTGCTAGCCTTGGCCTCCCAAAGTGCTACGATGATGAGGTTGAGCCCCCATCATGACCATGATCCTTCATTGAAAACAAACAAGAAGGCCTGGCATGGCAGACCACGTTTGGATCCCAGCACTCTAGGAGGCCGAGGCAGGAAGATGGCTGAAGCCCAGGAACCTAAGGTCAGTCCGGGTCACACAGGGAAGGCCTGTTACTGCACCCATCCAAACAGGGGGTCTGAAGTCGAGGTGTCCATCATCCTGGCCACTCTGGAGGCTGATGCGGGAGGATCACCAGAGCCCGCATTGCAAGGCTGATGGTGAACAACGGTCATCGCCCCATACACCAGCCTGGGCCACAGAGCCAAAAACTGTCTCCTAAAATATGAGAATTGTACACAGATTCTCAACTGTGTGTCATGTGTTCACAGGGCGACTGACTTTAGAGCCAGAAAAAATGGTATTGGAGGAAGAAATGTCCCTGGTTGAGGTACATGTCCCTGGACTTTCTTGACGGAAGGTCCTAGTTGCCGAGTCAGAGTTTCAGCTGACCTGGGAAACATTTCACACCTTGGAGAGGAGAGCCGGCAGGAACATGGCCAGAGAGCAAGGGAACTGCCACACCAAAGTGATGGCAGTCTTTTGGGGGGGTTGTGTTTGAAAAGTACCAAGCTTGGGGCACCCACACATGTGGGGGGCCGGTGGGAAGGACTGAGGGGAGAAGGTTTGCAGGAGAATGGATTTCTTTCTTTCCTTCTTTCCTTCTTTCTTTCTTTCTTTCTTTCTTTCTTTCTTTCTTTCTTTCTTTCTTTCTTTCTTTCTTTCTTTCTTTCTTTCTCTTTCTTTCTTTCTTTTTCTTTCCTTTCATCTCTTCCTTCCTTCCTTCCTTTCCATTCTTTCTTCCTTCCTTCCTTCCTCCCTTCCTTACTTTCTTTCTTTTCTTTCCTCATTAGGTTACCCAGGCTCTTCTCAAACCACCCAACTTGGGCCATCCAAACTGCTGCATCATAGTTTTTCCATTTGGTCCACATTCTGGTCTTTCTTCCTGGTCTTGAACTATGGGTCAGAGGCGATCTTTCCCCTGAGGCTTTCCCCACCCAAGGTTTTCTATGTTTTGTTTGAGTCAAGATGGTGGGTTACTATGGCTTCCAACCTTTTCTCAAGTTCTCAGGCTCTGGCCATCTTCCCGTCTCGGTCTCCCAGAGTGCTGAAGATTCAGGCATGATTCGCCTGACCATCCCTGCCACATTGAAAGTTTGAGAGTCATGCCCTCCCTTTAACCGAGGTAACCCATATGAGGGATGAGCGGGTCCCCCCGGGGAACAAGGTGGTATAAAGGGTGGTTGCCCTGGCAGAGACATATCCATGTACCAGGTGCTCCCCCATGAAGGACTCTGCTGGCGAATCCAACTGCCCTCTCCAGGGTCGTGGGTCATTGGAAGGGAGTGGACCTCACGGTGGTCCCAGAGAGTGGTGTGGAGGCCGGGTGCAGTGGATCAGGCCTGTCATCCTGGCACTCTGGTAGGCCAAGCTGAGAGGATGACCTGATCTCCTGGGTTCGAGACCAGCCCTGGCACCTTGGCAAGACGTCGTCTCTACAAAACCCAAAAAATGAGCTGAGCTTGTTGGCACAGTCCTTTTGATCCAGCCACTCATGAGGCTGTTTCAGTATGATCGCAGGAGCCCAGTTGGTGGAGGCCACAGTGGCTGAGAGAGGGCCCCAGTGTTCTGGCCTGGGTGACAAAGCGGGACTCTGACTCAGAGTAATAATACCAACCACCACCACACCACAAACACGACTCTGCCAGTTCTGGTTCTGGTCACCCTGTCTTCAACCTTTGGGTGTGGGTAGGGACCCTTCCTCTCCTGATCATACCACCATCCCTTGCCCATGCAAATTTTTCCCTGGGGAGCCATGGACGTCCATCGTGACGCATGTAGGAGACATCTTTTGTGTTGTTGGAGTCTCCGTGTGCCGGACTGGGGTGCAGGGTCATGATCATCGCTCCCGGTGCCTAGACCACTGTGCTTAGGCGGTCCTCCTGACTTGGCTGCTGAGGAGCCGGGACTCCATGGGCCATCATACATGACCCGAATTTGGGGACATTACACCGAATTGAGGTCTGGCCATGTCGCCTGGGCTGATCTCCTAACCCTGGGCTAAGACAACCTCCCACCTCAGCCTCCCTGGGTGCAGGGCTGATGTCCATGTTTCACAGTGCCCAGCTTGGACTTGCAAGTTCTCTCAGCTGGGTTGACTCAAAGGAACACCCTGGGAGAGAGGCCACCACATTCCATGTAGCCAGGCTGCCGGTGCCACCACACGCGACTCCAGTGTTTGCATTTGGGGAGC
>NW_006964207.1:0-6363 GCF_000164805.1 Carlito syrichta
TAGGCACCGAAGAAGTGCTGAGCTGACCTGTTACTGCTCTTGTATGGATTTGCATTTGCTGAAAACCAACTGCTTTGTTATTCTTATGTAGGTAAGTTTGTGTTTCTCTTGGATAATTGTTCTTTGTCTAACGTCCTATTATGTTTCCTGAGTGTCACTGTCTCCTTTTTGTTTGTATAATATTCATGTAGGCAGCAAAGCTTCCCAGAAAATTATGAATCCAGGCTCCAGTCTAGGTTGAAGATAAGAGGCACTCTTCCCTTTGGTCTATGCAAACAAATTCCCTCAGGTGACTGAGGGACGCACCAAGGTGTCAAGAATCAATTCCTGTGACGTGCAAGGACCTCTTAGGAACTGCTCCATTTTGGTTATGCTGGATTCTGTGAGTTCTGGAAAGCCCCAACCTTGATCAGACGCTTAGCGGACCAAATCCGTGCCAGACCCCGGAAGGTGTTTGGAGAAGAGGATAGAGTCCTAGAGGGAGAGTGCCTGGAAGCTGGAAATTTCTCTCAGTACTCCTGAGGGTTGCCCCGTCCAGGGGGTGCACATAAAGACTGGTCATCCAGTGCCCCGGGGCCTCTTTGACTGCTATCAGTGCTCAAAGTGGAAAACCACAACACATAAGAGCCAGGAAAATAACTGGCAGGGTCTCAGTCACCAGAGACTCTTTTCATAAGCAGCACATTTTGACCCAGAACAACTAGCTGTCCAAAGCTAGAAAATTGCTTGCCAGTTCCACCATCCTCTAATATAAACCCCTGTCATCCTTGGCCTCTTTTCTTGTTTTGCTTGATTGATGTGCTTTTTGCTACAGGGCTTGCCTCTGCTGCAACTTTGGACTCGTCCACAGGTCAGAAACTTCTTTTGGCCTTTATTCACCTCATTCTCCTAGGAGGTACAATTTGTTTTGTTTACCAATAGCACTCTGTCCTGTTTATTTTGTTTATGGTCATCATTTTGTACAAATAATCTGTAGTTTTCTGCCCTGAGCCTGTGCCAGGGATCTGTGACCTGCCCTGAGGCTGTTCCTGCAAAAGAAGTTGAGTGTGTTTATATTCTCCTAGAAGATAATTTTTTTTTTTTTTTGGTTTTCTGTTGCTAGCTTGAAATTGTGGTTTCTGTTTTCATTTCTGATTATGGACGAAATGATCTGACGAGGTTACCCTTCAGATGCTATTCACAGAGCCAAAATGTCGGCTAAATAGAATCCTCTGTTTTCTGCCCTAAGGTCTTCCTGGGATGTGAACCTTTCATTTTGGGTTAGACACGTCACTTGTGTATCTATTTTTCTTTGTACTGCTAGTTTATTGTGTGCCATGAGATCTCAGAATTCTAATCAATAAGTATTCTGGACTGTATGTTAAGGAATTTCTCTGCTGAATTTGCTGAGGACTATGGTGTCCAACTCGCAAAAGGCAGACTCCAAACTCTCTGTAATATAGATTGGCCTGCATTTAAAGTATGATGGCCCTCTACAGGGTCTCTGCATGTAAAAATTACTGAATCTGTTTAGAAGGTCGTGAGGAGGAATCCTGGCCATCCAGATTAATTCCCCTATACTAATCAGTGGCTCTGTTTAGTCCAGAACACACCACCCTGGTTAAAGGCATGTTATCTTGAAACCATCAATCAAGTCTTGGTCTCTTCATCTCTTAAGTGGCCAGGACGTACTAATTCTTATGTTATGGGCTCTCCTTCACCTAACCCACCTCTCCCTGAGGCAAAACTTGCACCATACATGCTATCTGTAGCCTCTGCTTCCTCTGAGTTGTATCCTCTTTTGCCCCCGCCCTCTACTGAGGATTCTCTTGATGATCCAGTTAACTCTGACCCTACTCCATGTGATTTCCAGATTTCTTCATGCACTGTTACCTACACCACCTCTGTTTGCCCGCAGCCACCCACAGCTCTAGCTGCAGCTAAGACTGCTCCCTGTTCTAACCCTTTTTTGTCTTTTTTGCCTTTGGATCCTCTATTCTGGTCCTGGACTGATCTTGCCCCACTCCTTTCACTCCAGGAAGTTCCTCCTGCATCAGGGGCAGATTGAACTGGCTGGTTGTTTATGGTATATACTCTGTTTTCCTCCTCTGATTTATGTAACTGAAGGTATCAGAGACCCCATTCTCAAATAAGCCACAGGCCTTAATTTCTGTAATGTCATCAGTTATGCACACCCATCATCCCACATGGGATGATTGTCAACATCTCCTTGTCACTTTGTTTATGGCGAATGAGCAGGAACTCATTGGAACTGAGGCCAGGAAGTTTATCCTGGACTCTATTGGGGCACACAAGAAGAAAACCAAGATAAACTAGATAGAAATGTTTTACCTTTTCATCCAGATTGGGACCCTATCACCTCAGCAGAATTCAGGGCATTGGATACATGTCACTGGATTCTTTAGTGGGATTAAAGGGGGCAACTCAAAAAACTATCAATATTTCCAAATCCAATGAGATTTCCCAGGGACCTGAGGAGTCTCAGGGACATTCCTGGAGCACCTCCAAGAGGTGTTTGGGGAATACTCCCCTTGTGATCTCTCAGCTCCTCAGAAAGCTCAAGCTGTACATCTCGCATTCATGGCTCAGGAATCTCCAGACCTTATGAAGAATTTATGAAGACAGTAAAGCTCTGTAGGAATGAATATTTCTCAACTGCTCAAAATAGCCCACAAAGTTTATAATAACTGAGTGCTGAGAAACAAAAGCAGGCAGACAAGGTTACAAAAACACAAGCCAAAGTCCTGGTAACAATGCTCCAGGTCTCAGAGTGTGATTCCAAACTTCCAGATCAAAAGTTCAATAACCAAGCCGGGCTTGGTGGTTCATCCTATAATCCCATGCCTTTGGGAGGCTGAGGTGAGTAGATTGCCTGAGCCTGCGGGTTCGAGACCCGCCTGGGCAGGTGAGACCTCATCTCTACAATAAATAAAAAAAAATTACCTGGCCGTGGTAGAGCACGCTTGTAGTTCCAGCTGCTTGGAAGGCTGAAGCGGAAGGATCACTGGAGCCCAGCGGTCGAGATTGTGGTGGGCTGGGAGCTACCTCTGCACTCCAGTCTGGACGACAGTGAGACTCCAACTAAAAAAAAAAAAGTCCAATAATCAGAAGGACCAAAAGGGTCATAATCCTGGACTTCATTTGGTTGGCAAAGAACCAATGTGCTTACTGCAAGTAACTAGGACATTGGGTCAAAGATTGCTCCCTTCACCCACAACAAGATATTTCTAAACTAGTTCTGGTTCTGGCATCTGCTGAAGAGACTGGAAATAACTCGTACTGATGGGGCCAGGGCTCTTTCTCCTTAGGTCACCAAGAGCCCACTGTAACATCAGCTATCAGGAGCCACCCAGTTCAACTTTTATTGGACATTGAGGTGGAATATTTGGTCTGAAAACACTATTGGGACCTATGTCTAAGTGGAGGGCTTTTGTCCAGGGGGAAATAGGGGAAGTTACTAATTGCCAGTTCACTTCCAAATGGTTTGTCATTTTGGGACAAATGTGAGTCACTCACTCATTTCTAATAGTTTCAGACTGCCTGTTCCCTCTTATGGGTCAAGACTTACTTCAAAAGTTAAAAACTACAAAAGTTTTGTGTTTTCATCTGACAAAACTGAAATGTTCATTCCTAAAGCCTATCAAATGCTCCTAACGATTCTGCTCTCTGAAGAATATCTTTAACATTCAAAGGTCTCTACTGAAAATGACCCACCAAGTGTACTTCTACAGTTGCAACAGGAGTTTCCTTCAGTCTGGGGAGAGACCAACCCACCAAAACGGGAGAAACATTACCCTCCAGGGGTAGTAAGTTTAATAACATCAGCTAATTCTGTTCGTGTTCATCAGTACCCTATGAGTTTAAAGGTCCAGAAAGAAATTGCTCCTCATATAAAAAAACTCTTAGCTGCTAATATTTTAACTCCATGTAAGTCAACATGGAACACTCATTTTTGCCAGTTCAGAAACCAGGACCTCTGATTATCGACCAGTTCAAGACTTAAGAGGAGGAAATAAGTGAGTTGAAACTATCCATTCTACTGCTCCTAACCCATATTCTTAGCTTAGCCTGCTTCCTCCTCAACATCAGGTATATACTCCACTGGTTTTAAATAATGCATTCTTCTCCATTCCTTTATCTTCTGTCAGCCAACCTATCCTTACTTTTGAATGGACAGATCCTAACTCAGGGAACAACAGTCAGTTAACCTGGACCCAGTTACCACAAGGTTTTAAGAACTCCTGAACTTTTGTGGGAAGACTTGAAGCAGGATATGTCAGGGTTCTGTACCCTACATCCCAAATATATTTTGCTCCGGTATGTTGATAATCTCTTACTTTCAGCTGCAAACCTGGACACTTGCTTACAAATTACCAAGGTTCTGATACAGCTCCTTCAAACGGTGGGCTATTGAATACCAGCAAAGAAGTCACAGTTCTGCTCCACAGATGTTTCCTACCTGTGATACTGACTAAAAGAAGGTAAACAAGCCATAACCTCTGCTTGTAAAGAAGCCATTCTTCAAATCCCCACGCCTACCCCCAAGAAACAGGTATGGGGGTAACAGGGTGTTGTCGACTATGGATACCAGGATTTGCTGAAATTGCCAAGCCTCTGTACACAGCCATGACAGTGGATCAGCCCCTAAACTGTACTTGTACTGAAGAACAAGTGTTCCTGCAATTAAAAACGGTCCCAAACCAAGCCCTGGCTCTAACACTTCCAGATGTCACCTAGCCTTTCCACTTGTTCATTCACAACAAAGAGGGATTGAAAAAGGGGTCCACCCTCAGAACCTAGGACCATGGAGGACACTGGTGGTATATTTGTCAAAAAGACTGGATCCAGTGACCTCTGACTGTTCATCTTGTCTTTGGACCATTTTGCCATGACCGTACTAGCTAAAGAAGCAGATAAATTGATTTTGGCCAAAATATGGCTTTGACTGTCCCCCTTACCATAGAAACTCTGTTCCAGGGAGCCTCTGACTGCTGGATACCAAAAGCTCATATCATCCAGTATTAAAGTTTCTTGCTTGACCAACATAGAGTAGGTTTTTCTCCTATGCATTCCCTCAATCTGGCCACCCTATTGCATGATTAAAATACGAAAATGCCAGTTCATGACGGTGAAGATATGTTGGATACCTCTCAGTCTAACCGACCCAATCTTTGGGACACTCTCTTGAGCCTGGCTATTGCTTACTTGTTCACAGATTGTAGTAGCCTGGTAATAAAGGGAATCCACGGGGTTGCTGCAGCTGTAACCACGGCTCAGGATGGAGTCTGTTAACAGGCGTTGCCTCAAGGTACCTCAGTTCAAAAGGCTGAGTTAATTACTTTAATTCAGGCCCTACACTGGGGAACAGGGAAATGGGTAAACATCTTCACCAACTGGTATGCTTTTGCTACATTGCATGTGCAAGGCACATTCTACGAGGAACAAGGTCTTCTTACCATTGCAGGTAGGATTATATAAAGATAAAGGAGAAAATCTTAGCCCTTTTAGAGGCTAAACGACTACCCAAAGTGGTAGCTGTCATTCATTGCAAGGGACGTCAGAACTCAGATACTCCAGAAGGAACTGGAAACTTCCTGACAGACCAGGTAATTCGAAAGGCAGCAGAACTACCAGTTGAACGCCTGGATATCTTGATAACTAAAGCCTTTCCAGTTCCTTCTCTCCAAGAACAGTCTACTTATACCCAGGAAGAAGAAGAGCAGGCAGATCTAGCAGGAGCTCACAAAGACTCTGTCGGATGGTGGATCAAGGACTCTAAAATTATCCTGTCTGAAACCTTGGGACATACCTTGGTAAAACAACTACATTCTACTACCCATTTGAGAGGTACAAAAATTACTGAACAATTAAATCATTTCTATCATATTAATAATTTAAAAACCACAGCTGCAGTGGCAGTTGTTATGTGCCCAGCCTGCGCCCAAGTCAATGCAAAACAAGAGCTCAGATCTCTGGACACTATTAGGGCTCAAGGAATAACTCTCAGAGAAAAAATGGAAAGTGGATTTCACTGAAATAAAGTCCCTTCATGTGTGGTATGACTATTTGCTAGTATTTGTAGAAACTTTTTCTGAATGGGCAGAGGCCTTTGCCACCATAAATGAACCCTCTCTAATGGTTACTAGGTTTTTGTTAAATGAAATTATTCCTAGGTTTGGGCTTCTGCTCTTTACTGGCTCTGACAACAGTTTTGCCTTCACTTTGTCCATAGTGCAGCAGGTTGGTAAGGCACTATGCATAAACTGAAAATTACATTGTGCTTACCACATATCTATGGGCAGATAGAACACATAAACCGAATTCTGAAATCTACTTTAACCAAATTAATAATAGAGACCAGTG
>NW_006964208.1:0-2767 GCF_000164805.1 Carlito syrichta
TTTGGGTTTCACATATTTAAATCCCTGGTACACTGCATTGTGTAGTCTAAAATACTATGTACTTGCCTAAATTAATTACAGAAGTGAGATAACCTAGAGTCTTAACTTGCAGTTAAATGTCATGAGTTTTTAATTCTTAATGAATCCATGAGCCTATCTCAGTTTCTTATAACTTTTCACAGTTGACCTAGATTTCAGCCTCCTGAGGTGATAGAAAACAGTCTCCAATTAAGGCCAGAATTTGGTAGCACCCAAATGTTTCCTTCTTTTTAATACATTTTTTAAAAATTTTAAAATTGTGGGGTACAGTTAAGGGTTAGGTATACAAATACGCATTGTGCATGTCCCCTTGTTGATGAGGTGTGCTCTTCCAACCAGGACAGATATTGACTACCATTAATCCCACCTCCCTTCCCCTCCCTTCTCCCCCATAGTTTCCCACTACTGTCAATCCTTTTCTTATAGTATTACATAGTTTTTCAAGAAACTATTGAGAAAGAGCATGTGACACTCAGATCTTTGATTTCTGTGAGCGATCATTCAGTATTATAAACTCTAATTCCATCCAGGTTGCTGCAAAATTCATGATTGTGCTCCTTTTTATAGCTACATAATATTCCATTGTGTATATGTACCACATTTTAAAGTCCAGTCCTCTTTTAATAGACAGCATGGTTGGTTCCATGATCTTGCTATTGTGAACAATGTTGTGATAACTATACATGGGCAGGTATCTGTTTTAGACAGTAATTTGAGTTCTTCAGGGTATATTCCCAGTAGGGGGATTACAGGATCATATGGAAGGTCGATTTTTAGAACTTTTAGGAATCACCACACTGATTTCTAAAGAGGCAGCACTAGTTTACACTCCCACCAACAGTGTAGAAGTGTTCCCTTTTCACCAATTCCTCTCCAGCATCTGTTATTTTTTGTTATCGATAATGGCCATTATGACTGGAGTTAGGTGGTATCTCAAGGTAGCTTTAATTTGCATTTCCTTGATGACTAGTGAGGTTTAACATTTCTTCATGTATCTGTTGTCCACTCATATGTCTTCTTTTGAGAAGTGTTTGTTCATGTCTTTTGCCCACTTTGTAATGGGGATGTTTGTTTTATTGTTTTCAACAAGTTTGAGTCCCTTGTAGACCTTAGATGTTAGGCCTTTGTCAGACATGGATTTGGCAAATACTTTTTCCCAGTCTGTGGGCTGTCTCCCTGCTCTCCTGATGGTTTCTTTGGCTTTGCAGAAGATTGTTAGTTTAATGAGGTCCTACTTGTCTATCTTGTCACTTATGGCCCATGAATTTTGGTTTTTACTCAGGAATTGGATGTGATTTTTATTTGGGTTTCTGTTTGTTTATTAGTGTAAAGAAATGCGATTGTCTTTTGCACATTTATTTTATACCCCGAGACTTTGCCAAAGTCCTTTATCAGTGCAAGGAAGTTTTTGACAGATTCTTTTGGGTTTTCAAGGTACACAATCATGTCATCTGCAAAGAGAAATAACTTGACTTCCTCTTTTTCTATTTGGATACCCCTGGTCACCTTCTCTTTTCTGATTTCTCTAGCCAGGACGTCCAATACTATGTTGAACAGGAGGGGTGAGAGTGGACCTCATTGTCTTGCTCCAGGTTTCAAGGAAAATGGTTCCAATTTTTGTCTGTTTAGGAGTACACTGGCTTTGAGTTTCTCATAGATGGCTTTTCCTATTTTTAGATATGTTCGATGGTTTTTATCAAGAAGGGTGCTGGATTTTATCAAAAGCTATTTCTTCATCTAATGATATAATCATGTGGTTTTTGTTTTGACATCTGTTGATGTATTTAATTACATTCATCATTTTACGAATGTTGAACCAGCCTTGCATCCCAGAGATGAAGCCCACTTGGTCATGATGGATGATTTTTGAGATGTGTTGTTGAATCCGGTTTGCTAGGATCCTGTTGAAAATTTTAGCATCTATGATCATGAAAAATATTGGCCTATAGTTCTCTTTCTTTGTTGGGTCTTCACTTGACTTGGTTATCAATGTGATGCTAACTTCTTAAAGTGATTTGGGAAGAGTTCCATCATTCCCAATCACCTGAAATACTTAGTAGGATTGGTAGCAGATCTTTCTTAATTGTCTTATAGAATTCTGCTGGAAAGCCATCTGGTCCAGGGCTTTGTTTTGTCGGTAGTATTCTTATTACATAGTCAATTTCCTTGATATTTATTGGTGTATTTGGGGTCTCGATTTCTTCTGGTTTCAACCTAAGCAGGTTGTGTGATGACAGAAAGTCCTCAATTTCCTTAAGGTTTACAAGTTTGTTTCCATACAAGTATACATAGCAGTCACTAATGATCTTTTGTATTTCTTCAGGGTCAGATGTGCCTTCATCTTTTCTTGTTTCTGATTGTGTTTATTTGGACATTTTCCCTCTTTTTCTTGGCCAGTCTAGCTAGGGGACCATTGGTCTTGTTTATCCTTTCAAAGAACCAGCGTTTTGTTTCATTGATTTTTTTGTGTTATCTTTTTGTCTTCTATGTCCCAGATTTGGGTTTTTATTTTGGTGATCTGGATTCTTCTGCTGAAGTTATTATTTTGGTGGTCTTGCTTTTCCAGTTTTCTTAGGTGACTTGTTAGGCTATTTGTGATCCTTCCATTTTCTTCATGTGTGTTTGTGGAGATATGAATTCCCCTCTTACTACAGCTTTCATGGCATCCCAGAGATTTTGGTAAGATATTTCTTCATTTTTATTTGCTTCTAGGTGTCTTTTAAACTCT
>NW_006964209.1:0-699 GCF_000164805.1 Carlito syrichta
AACTGATTGATTAGCTTTTGTTCCAGTATGTAGTTTCACTTGGGGTTAAGATTAGACGTTATAACTGTGATAATAGTTTTATTATGTTGCCTTTGGTCAAGCAGAATGTTCTTGGTTTTTGTACGTTCAGTAAATTTCAGCTTGCTTCAGTCCCTGGCTGTCGTCATGGCAACTGTGCAGTTCATTGTTTTAAGTGGCATGGCAGGTTTTGAGATGTAGGTAGTTTCCACGTAATAGGCAATCAGATTTAGGTTTTAGGTTAAAATGTCATTGAATTAAGTTCTATAGAACTTAGAGTAAGTTCATAATTTTTTTACTTATTAGTACTAATGATAAGGTTTGTAATAGATTATAGTAGGATAATAACTGTATTAAAATTTAGACATGGTATTATAAGATAAGTAATTAATAAAGTATAAAAGACAATAGTTTAGATATTTGAAATTCATAGAAGTTGTGATAAAAATTTAGGTTAAGGATAAGTTCATAGGTAATTAATATACAATCATAGGGCAGTATAGAAATGTAGTAGGTTATAAGAATTATAAAAATAAATAGTATAAAATTAAGGTAAAAAAATTAAGTCATTTAAGTAAACTTATAGATTATAGTATAGTGTTAAGTTGATAATATTAATCGTTAAAAATATTAAAAGTTAGTAAAATTGGATTGAACTTAGAGTTAACTTGGAAAGTTTTT
>NW_006964210.1:0-745 GCF_000164805.1 Carlito syrichta
TCAAGAGAAAGTAGAGGTTTGTATCAGCACCTCATTACACAGATGACCTTTCACAAGACTTTCAACTTGAGGCTTAATTAGATCCAGAGAAAAGGCTGCAAGTCATACCATTATGTTATAAATTAGACTTCTAGTTCCTGCAGGTAAAATGTGATAAGTTAGGTTTTATTTCTGGAAAACCATTAGAATCAATAAAAATACAAACACAAACACAAGAAAGCATGAAAGAAACACAAATGTAAGTTTTTGGTGTAGACATTTCTTATGTTAAACACAACATAAGTTTTGTTTCTGCACGTACTAGTTTTGTTGAAGGTTGTTAAAACAGGAATCAATGAAGTTTGTGAAAGGGTTTAGTCTTTTTGCCTCAGCATAACCATTAGAAAACATTCAGGCTGGGCTCGGTGGCTCAGTCTGTAATCCCACACTTTGGGAGGCGAGGTGAGTGGATTGCCTGAGCCTGCGGGTTCGAGACCCGCCTGGGCAACTTGGTGAGCCCTCATCTCTACAATAAATCAAAAAATCAGCTGGGCATGGTAGTGCATGCCTGTAATTCCGGCTACTTGGAAGGCTGAGGCGGAAGGATCGCCAGAGCCCAGCAGGTCGAGGCTGTGGTGACCTGGAGTGGCCACTGCACTCCAGTCTGGGCGACAGAGTGAGACTCCAACTCAAAAAAAAAAAAAAGAAAGAAAGAAAACATCCAGACATTCTACTGCAGGACAAACAGCAGCCTATCTCATCCCCC
>NW_006964211.1:0-3733 GCF_000164805.1 Carlito syrichta
CACAGGACTCTGAAGAACATAGGAGCCTAAGATGAGAAAATTCCTGACACATAAAGAAATATACACTTAAAGAAACTTTCTTGAAACATTTGTAATTTGGGACATTGGACTGAGAGTGTCATTGTTGGCTTTATGAACAAGACGTTGTCTGGAAGCCTATGGGAATCTTGGTTTGTTTGCTACTAAGACCTATGGGAATCTTGGTTTGTTCACTACTAAGACCACTAACTGGTAACTTTTAAAAGATATGTATGTAAAAGAAATTTCTTTGTCTTGCCCCTTCAAAAATGGTATAAAAGCTCTGTATTAACTAGCATTAAATTGTCATCTGTTCAAGAAGCAGGTGTCCGGTATATGATCTTCGTTTGTCGCCTATCCATCTCTCCTTCAACACTTCCCACGACTCTTGTGGGGCTGGCCCCTGCAGAGATTAAAAATGTAAACATTGTCTTCAAGATGATGAGGCCCAGTTTATCTTCAGATTCTCTTTCATCATTAAACAAAGGTATATGCATGCTACATGAAACATATTTCATGAGGAATCTGTTCTAGAAGATTCCGCTCACTGTTTTTTTTAATTAGACATCAACTATAAATTTTTCTCTTAAGAACTTTAGTATACAGTGATAAAGATTCTGACCTATATTCAGATAACGCTGAAGTATCTTACTGATAAAATATAAAAGATATTACAAGATGAGTATTGAAATTATCTTTTAAGATGAGTCATCTTGTGGAAAATTTTAGGTGGTATAGTCTCCCTCTGGCAGTTCATTCTTTCATTAGACATAATTTTACACGACTATCCTCATAGTCTTCATAATTTTTAAAGAAAAAGTGAAATAAACTCAGTCTCAGCCTCTCAGTGGTACAAAAGTTCACCATTTATACTGAAGAAAGTATTGTTGAGAATAGTTTAAGATGCCAAGGTCTTTTTTTATTCATAAATCTCCATCATTAAAAACACTTCTTTGTATAAATCATCCTATTTTTCAGGAATAAATCTATCATAATGTCCTATCACAAAATTGATGAAAGATTTTGACAGCAAATATTTTGTCACAAGATGAATTCAACATCTTAACTATCATGAAATGTTTTGGCATTTGTACAGTCTTTTCAGTTTATTTGTTGAGTCATGTATCATCTGTTTTGTCTGCTGAGTAGTCAAGTGGTAACTTGTGCCAATTAACAAACTATAAAATCAATCAGCAGTCTTGGATCTTCTTGATCGATACATATGCCAGGCAAAGGGATGAAGTAGTCATGATCTCAAAGAAAATGTGTGAGCAATTCATTCTTCAAGACAAAGTGTCTTCCTGAGATCTAGCACTTTTAAAAGCAGAAGAGAAGAAATTTTAAGTGGAAACATATCAGCTGTCTTCTGACTTTTGCTATGCTTCAATGTCCATGGCTTTTGTGACCTTTGGATTTCATGCAATAATAGAACAAAGTCATTTTGAAGACAAAATGTTGACTGACATTCAAATTATGTTTAACATTAGCCAGAAAATAGAAGAAATCAGTTAGTTTTGGTGAGTTAAGAAAAAAAACTATAATTTCATTGAATCTGAGTAAATATTGACTTATGGAATGTCCAAATGTTTTCTCAACCACCCCTACCAGCACTGTGGCAAAGGTATTTTCTTTATATTTCAATCTTATATATTTTTCAAAATTTGGAATCAATTTTTGATCCATCTACACTTTGATGTTATTATCTTTGATAAGTTGTGTTGAATAATAAGAAAACTGTGATTTATTCTTATTAAAACCATTTATTTTTAAAAATAAAGTATAACGCATATAAATGGAATATAAAATATTTCTGAATTTTATTCCAATATTTAAGGTAGCTTCTATTTGTCTGCAATGTTCTTGTGTAACCTTTAATGTAAGTTTTTAAATAAAAGATGTGGAATAGGCTGTTTGAAGTGAACCCTATAAATCACCTGAACTACTCCAGTATTGGCATGTTTTGGAGTCATTATGTATAATTGGTTAATGGTATATTTATTCTCACATTATTGGATCAGTTTCGGAGATAATCATTGATGAGTTTCAAAACTCCAGGAAGATTTCTATGCAGAAGTAAATGAATTAAAACACAAGACAAAACTAATTATTTTTATTTAAATTCAATTTGGGAGGTATCATTCTGACTTGGGTGTCTTGAAGCAGTTTTCAGAAGTAATAAATTTGCTAACTTGCATTCCTTAGAGCTAAGAAATTAAATCATTGAAGATGGAAATCAGAAAGAAAGTTATTCAAACTAAATTTTGTGGTAGAATTTCCCACCCTAATTATTTATGCTTTCTTCTTTTTCATGCTTCTCTTAACTTGGCCTTTGAAAACCTGATAAATTGGGAACCACTTTCAGAGTCAATTTTTTTTGTGACTCAGACTCTCACTCTATTGCCCAGGCTGTAGTGCAGTGGCTGGCTGTGACCTCTTGGGCTCAGGCGATCCTTCCACCTCAGCCTTCCAAATAAATGGAGCTGCAGAAGGATGCAACCATGCCCAGTTAACTTTTTGATATATTGTAGAGATGAGGTCTCACCACGTTTCCCAGGCTGATCTCAAACCCCTGAGCTCAGGCCATCCTCTCACTTCAGCCCCACAAATTGCTGGGATTACAGGCTTGAACCCACCATACCCAACCCAGAGTCAAAATTAAATGCATATTTACGTAAAGATGTTAGGATTTCCAGAAATAAAGCACAACAATTGAAAAAGATTCACATATACTTTACTAAAAGCAAAGACTATAATACTGGACAGCACTCAGAGAATGTGGATTGTGTAGAGGCATAATTTTCATGTAAAACAACTGAATGCAGTTAAGTGATAAAAATTCAAGAATTTTCCTCTCCATAGTCTTGGCTGAATTTGTATTTTTAAAAATATCTCATATGAGACCAGAAGAGCCTATTTCCTTTAAGATGAAACTGTATGTATTATAGAAGTGAGAATATCACTGGGATAGGCCCATAAATTAGAATCCTCATCTCATATATGCTGTATGAGATTTATAGGACCTTTCCTGATATATGACTTGGAATTTGAAAAGGGGTACAGTGAGTAATGAATTGCATAAGGCTTGGTGAGTATATCAATTGAAATTATATCTCAGTACATATAAATGAATTTCCAAATAAAAGTGTTTGAAAAAGAAGTGAGAAATAAAAGCCTGCAGAAAAGTGTTGCTAAATTGGTATGGTTACTTTATCGTCATCAGGGATCAAGGCTCCTTCTATTCTGATATTCCTCTCTTGTTTTCTTCATCACACCTGTTGATGACAGTCACTAATTGATGGGTGAAGAAGAAGAACCATGATGACAAAGAATGATGAATACAAATTATCGTTGACATTGTTCAACTGTCTGTCTATAGTTGAAACCAGGAAAAGTCAAACCATGAGATCTCAGAAAGGTCACCAATAAGGTAGAGTAAAGCTTACCTGAGGAGCTAAATAGATACTTCTAGAACCTCAGAAAACTCTGGGTGCCTGAAGAATTCAACATCAGCAAAACTTGGTTAAACTGACTTCTCTCATTTCTAATTTCTTAATCACTATGAAATAAAGGTCTATATTTTATCATCATTAGTGTTTATGAGCTACCTAAGTGGCTGTGTAGTTTTATTTCTACTGCATCCAGTTATTTTTTTAAGCTGCCCCCTTAGAAATCAAGAAAACATGAAAAGCATTTGCTTTTTCTTTATATCAGAAAG
>NW_006964212.1:0-1632 GCF_000164805.1 Carlito syrichta
TTCGAGCATCTGTCTTTTGATATACTGAATTTGGAATCCAAATCGACAGGAAAATTCAGAGCATCTTACTAAGAATTAAAAGGAAATTCGGTTGTAGGAGTTCTCATTTTCCGGAATCTACAAGGCCCCTTAATGAGGTTTAATCAGCAATCTGTGCTTCTGGGGCCCTACATATTCAGAGCTACTTGCTCCGTGGATAGGCTAAATCTGTCATTACAGATCCTCAGGATCTTTCTGGTCCTCTTATTAGTTGTAATCAAGGATTTGGTTCTAGAAATCCTTTTGTTTCCTGGGACCATCGATGTCCATAATCATATACCCCAGAATCAAAAGGTATATTGGTACAAAATTCCTCGATTCAGGTGACCTCAAATTAGAGAAAATTCTTGTGGGTGGGCAGGTAGGAATTGGTCTTTTGTGTTTGGAATATTCCACGTTTTGGGAAGGTCTTGTGAAGGGGAACCAGGAATCTTGGATTTCAGTTTCCAAAGAACATTATGGACGTCTTTCTCTTCATATCCACAAAACTGGAATTCTTGGTCAGCAGGAACTGTCTCGGCATCCTGTAGAGTGAAGAAGGAAGCTGGGTAATGGAGCTCGTCATATACAGGAAGCTACACGTCATATTGATAAGGAACTATAAGGAATATTCTTTATATGAGTCCTCAATCCCAAAAACTGCAGGCTGTCTTCCTAAGACGTAACCAAAAATCAGGTTTTTGAAGGAGAAATCTCGGTAATTGGACTCCTCACATGAAGAAAACTTCACTGCGGTTTAGTAAGTAAGAATAAGGAATCCACGTTACTCGGGTCCTTAATCCCAAAGAAGCTTAAGGTCATCTTGCTATGGGCTAAAAACGAATCATGGTATTTTCGAGCATGAATCTGGAAAGTTGTGTCCTTATTGACAGAAACTACATGACCTTTTGCTAAGAAAGAGTAAAGAATCTGGGTTACACGAGACCTCAGTCCTAAAAATCTACAGAGCATCTGGGAAACTTCTATAAGGAATCAGATTTTCGAAGCAGGATGCATCTAATGAGAGTCCTAATATACAGGAAAATACACAGCCCCTTGCCAAGGAAGAAAAAGAATCGGGGTTATAGCAGTCATCAGTCCTTAAAATCAACAGGCCATCTGCTGTGGGTTAAATAAGAATCAGGGTTCAGAAGCTGGAACATAGGCAATAGCAGTCCGTCTATGCAGAATCTACATGATGTCTAGCTAAGGAGAACTAAGAAACCTCTTTTACACGGTTCGTCCATCACAATATCTACATGACATGCTGCTAATGGCAAAGCAAGAATCATGGTTTCCAAACAGGATTCTGGGGACAGGGATTCCTCACATACAAGACATTAAGCGACCCCTCGGTATAAAAGAATAAGGAATCTGTGATACACTAGTCCACAATCCGAAAAATTCTCAGGGCGTCTTACTGGGGTATGAACAACAATCAAGGCTTCGAGCTCGTCTCATGTTTCTGAGATATTTGACTTGTGGGTATTATGAATCAGTCATTTCAGGACTCCAGCAATATTGTGGTTCTCTTGATAGTCGTAATCGGGTGTCCGGTAGAACAAATTCCTTAACTTCTTCGGGAAAATTAAGGCCAGATTCCCAGAAAAAAAG
>NW_006964212.1:2694-7129 GCF_000164805.1 Carlito syrichta
CATGATATGGGTAATAGCAATCCTCATTAACAGGAATTACATAGCCTCATGGTAATAAAAAGAAGAAATCTGTTTTCCACGGTTCCTCTATAAAAAATCTTCATGCCTTCTTAATAAGGGCTAACGAAGTATGAGGGTTTTGAAACAGAAATCAAGGGAAAGAGAGTCCTCACATACAAGACACTAAATGGCCTCAAGTATGTACGAATAAAGAATCATTGTATGCACCCTCAATCCAAAAAATTCCCAGGTTGTCTGCTATGGGACAAACAAGAAACAGATCTTCAAGCTCCCCACATGTTTCAGAGCAATTTGACTTTAAGATATTATGAATCGGTCATTTCATGACTCCTGCAACATTCTGTTCCTCTTAAAAGTTGTAAATGGTATTGGGCACTCCAAGTCCGTTAGGTTCCTCAGAACAACTAAGGGCAGATTCCAGGACAAAAAGAATCTTCTTGCCATATTT
Source organism: Carlito syrichta (assembly GCF_000164805.1). Classification (NCBI taxonomy): domain Eukaryota; kingdom Metazoa; phylum Chordata; class Mammalia; order Primates; family Tarsiidae; genus Carlito; species Carlito syrichta. Next base: position 3,164 of record NW_006964212.1, read on the forward strand.
GGATGTAACTCTGGCCTTAAGGAGAACCCTGTAATCCTTCCCCTTCCGTGTCCCTTGTGATTTTGAGAAGGGAAAGTGTTTTGCACTTGCCAAATGTTTACTATGTACTTTTTATGGTAACCAGGAATCATGGAATCCACGAACCTAGGAAACTTCTGGGAATCTGTCTTTTGATATACTGTATTAGGAATCCAAATCGACAAGAAAAATCAGGGAATCTTACTAAGAATTAAAAGGAAATCCGGTTCTAGGAATTCTCATTTCACAGAATCCATAGGGCTTCTTGATGAGGTTTAATCAGCAATCTGGGCTTCTGGGGCCCTACATTTTCAGAGCTACTTGCTCCGTGGATACGCTATATCTGTCATTACAGATCCTCAGGATCTTTTTGGTCCTCTTGTTAGTTGTAATCAAGGATTTGGCTCTAGAAATACTTTTGTTTCCTGGGACCATGTACGACCATAATCATATTTCCCAGAATCAAAAGGTATATTGGTACAAAATTCCACGATTCAGGTGACCTCAAAGTACAGAAATTTCTTGTGGGTGGCCAGGTAGGAATTGGGTTTTTCGGTTTGGAATACTCCACATTTTGGGGAGGTCTTATGAAGGGGAACCAGGAATCTTGGATTCCAGTTCCCAAAGAACATTATGGACGTCTTTCTCTTGATTTCCAAAAAACTAGAATTCTCGGTACCAGGAACTGTCTCGGCATCGTACAGAGTGAAGCAGGAAGCTGGGTAATGGAGCTCGCATTATACAGGAAACTACACGTCATATTGGTAAGGAAGTATAAGGAGTCTTCCTTATATGAGTCCTCAATCCCAAATACTACAGGCCATCTTCTTAAGACGTAACCACGAATCAGGTTTCTGAAATATGAATCTGGGTAATGGGAGTCCTCACATAGAGGAATCTTCACTGCCTATTGCTAATTAAGAATAAGGAATGTGCGTTACTCAGGTCCTCAATCCCAAAAAAGCTTAAGGTCATCGTGCTATGGGCTAAACACGAATCATGGTGTTTTCCAGCATGAATTTGGAAAATGGAGTCCTTATTTACAGGCTACTACAGGACCTTTTGCTAAGATGAATAAGGAATCTGCGTTAGACGAGTCCTCTATCTCAAAAATCTACAGAGCATCTTGAAAAGTTGTAAAGTAATCAGAGTTTCGAAGCAGGATGTATCTAATGAGAGTCCAAATATACAGGAAAATACACAGCCCCTTTCCAAGTGTGAAAAAGAATTGGGGTTATAGCAGTACTCAGACCTTAAAATCAACAGGCCATGTGCTGTTGGCTATACAAGAATCAGGGTTTAGAAGCTGGAACATAGGTAATAGCAGTCCTCATATGCAGAATCTACATGATCTCTAGCTAAAGAGAACTAAGAAACCTTTTACATGGTTCCTCCATCACAATATCTACATGATATGTTGCTAATGGCAAAACAAGAATCAGGGTTTTCAAACAGGATTCTGGGGAAAGAGAGTCCTCATATACAGGACATTACACGGCCCCTCGTTAAAGAAGAATAAGGAATCTGTGATACACTAGTCCACAATCCAAAAAATTCTCTGGGCTTCTTGCTGCGGTATAAACAAGTATCAAGGCTTCGAGCTCGTCTCATGTTTCAGAGATATTTGGCTTGTGGGTATTATGAATCAATCATTTCAGGACTCCAGCAACATTCTGTTCCTCTTGAGAGTTGTAATCGAGTATCTGGTGGTATAAATACCTTAAATTCCTTGGTACAATTAAAGCCAGATTTCCGGAAAAAAAGTATCATATTGCCGTATTTGAATGTAACATTGGTCTTAAGATGAACTTCGTAATCCTTAAATTACCGTTTTTCCTTTGTAGAGGGTCCGAGGGTTTTCCAGTTGCCAAGTATTTACTACAAATTATTAAAATATAACGAGTATCCATGGATTCCAAGTCTCTAGGAAACATCTGGGTATCTGCATTTTTGTACACAGGGTTTTGGAATCCACATGGATAGGGAAATTCAAGGCATCTTGGTGAGAACGGAAAGGGAATCCGGTTCTTGTAGTTCTCAATCTCCTAAATCTACAAAGTCTGTTGATAAGGATTAATCAGCAATCTGGGCTTCTATGTACAACATTTTTAGTGTGTCTTTTGAAAAGGGACCTGGAATCCTGGGTTCCAATTCCTCAAAGAATTTTATGGGAGTCTTTTTCTTGATTTCCAAGCAACTGGAATTCTAGGTCACCAGGAAATATCTTGGTGTCTTGGTGGGAATGAAGCAGTAATTTCAGTAATGGGAGTCCTCATATACAGAGCACTACAAGACCTGTAGTTACGGAAGAATAAGGAATCTTGTTTACACGAGACCTCCATCCCAAAAACCTACAGACCGTCTTGCTAAGAGATAACCACTATTCAGGTTTTGGGAGAAGGAATCTGGATAATGGGAGACCTCATATACAGGAAACTGCACTGTCTATTGCTTAATGAGAATAAGGAATCTGGTTTACATGTGTCCTCCATCCCAATAAAACGTCAACGTTTCTTGCTAAGGGCTAAACGCGAATTTGGGTTTTTGAAGCATAAACTAGGGAAATGAAATGCTCATATACAGACAAATGAACAGACTTTTCCTAAGAAAGAATAAGGAATATGGGTGACATGTATTCTCAATCTCCAAAAAAATATACGGCATCTTCCTGAGATCCTAACAAGAATCAAGCTTTTGACGTATGTATCTGTGAACAGGAGTACTCATATACATTTAACTGCATGGCTGTTGCTAAAAATAAGGAATCTATGTTATTTCAGTTCTCAGTCCTGAAAATCTACAGGGCATCTTGCTGACGGATATAGAAGAATCAGGGATTCGAGGCATGAATGTGGGTAAAAGCAATCCTCATATACAGGAAACTACATGACGTCTTGCGTATAAAAAAGAAGAAATCTGTTTTCCACGGTTCCTCTATCTAAAATCTGCATGACTTCTTACTAAAGGGCTAAACAAGTATCAGGGTTTTGAAACAGGAATCAAGGAAAGAGGGTCCTCACATACAGGACACTACATGACCTCCAACTTAGTATGAATAAAGAATCAATGTTGTACGCGCCCTAAATCCAAAAAATTCCCAGGTTGTCTGCTGTGGGACAAACAAGAAACAGATCTTCGAGCTTCCCAAATGTTTCAGAGCATTTTATCATTCGGATATTATGAATCAGTCATATCAGGACTCCAGCAACATTCTGTTCCTCTTAAAAGTTTAAATGATATTGGGCAATCCAAGTCCGTTAGGTTCCTCAGAAAAACTAAGGCCAGATTACAGGACAAAAAGAATCTTCTTGCCATATTTAGATGTAACTCTGGTCTTTAGGTGAACCGTGAAATCCTTCCCCTTCCCTGTCTCTTTTTAATTTGAGAAAGGACAAGGGTTTTGCACTTCCCAAATGTATACTACGTACTTTTAATTGTAACCAGGAATCATGGAATCCACAAACCTGGAAACATCTGGGCATGTGCCTTTTGTTATACTGATTTAGGAATCCAAATCGACAGGAAAAATAAGGGCATCTTACTGAGAATTTCAAAGAAATCCGATTCTAGGGTTCTCATTTTCCGGAATCCACAGGGCCTCTTGATGAGGTTTAATCAGCAATCTGGGCTTCGGGGTTCCTACATTTTCAGAGCTACTTGCTCCGTGGATATGCTAAATCTGTCATTACAGATGCACAGGATCTTTCTGGTACTCTTGTGAGTTGTAATCAAGGTTTTTTCACTAGAAATCCTTTTGTTTCCTGGGACCATCTATGACCATAATCATATTCCTCAGAAACACAAGTTATATTGGTACAAAATTCCTCGATTCAGGTGACCTCAAACTACAGAAATTTCTTGTGGTGGGTAGGTAGGAATTGGGGTTTTGTGTTTGGAGTATTCCACATTTTACGCAGGTCTTGATAAGGGGATCCAGGATTCTTGGGT
>NW_006964213.1:0-768 GCF_000164805.1 Carlito syrichta
GGGCGGGTTCAGAAGGCCACAGCACGGGAGATGCCCAGAAGATGCCTCTTTCTTCTGCAGGCTCAAGTCCTCCCCCCCATCATGTCCTCACTCCCAGTGCTGCGGGCAAAACTTGCACCACACAAGAACAAATTAGGAGCCTCAGCAGCACTAGGCCTTGTCAGGGTTGGCTTGTCTTTGCAGCAAATCTAAATGATTAGCTATCACTTCTGTGAAAGTTTAACATACAGATTGGACAATTCCTGTCACACCCAACTGCATGAGAGTGGGGAAGGCAGGGCAAAACCTCTCAAGACACAGAACACTGTTCTAGGAATGCAGTTCTCTTCCGACACTGGTGGTTGTCACCTAAAAATACTTTTTTCTTTTTTGAGCTGGAACTACAGGCGCGCACAACCACGCCTGGCTCATTTTGATTTATTGTAGCGATGAGGTCTCGCCAAGTTGCCCAGGTGGGTCTCGAACCCGCGAGCTCAGGCGATCCACTCACCTCAGCCTCCCAAGGCACGGTATTACAGGCTGAGCCACCGAGCCTGGCTTAAAAACACTTTTATCTGCAGCTGCAGAGACAAATAGCACCCACTCTTGGACTCATTTTACCTGCACTACTGCTCACCCATTAGAGCTCACCAGCTGCCAAGTTTTACTAGTGTCAACGATCTTTCTCAAAGAGGCTTATGTGACATTCCTCTTTTCACAAAACCTCCAATCTTTTCTTTGCTCTTGAAAGACCTCCTGGTGTGTGTGTGTGTGTGTGGCCCAAATTTC
>NW_006964214.1:0-743 GCF_000164805.1 Carlito syrichta
CTAACCAGCTGGTTAGCCAACTGATTAAAGTAGCTGACTTCACTAGCTGGCCAGCTGTCTAGCCACCTGACTCAATTGACTAGCTACCTAGCTAGACAGCTGGATAGCCAGTTAATTTAACTAGCTGACATGACTAGATAGCCTAAAGGCTGGACAGCTGACTTGAGTAGCTACCTACCTACATAGCTCGCTGCTTTGACAGCTGACTTAAGTAATAACTGCCTAGCTAACCTGCTGGCCAGCGAACTGACTTAACTAGGTTACTTAACTAACTAGCCAACTGGGTAGCCAGCTGAATTAACTAGACAGCTACCCTGATAAGCAGTTGGCTAGCCAGCTGACATAACTAACTGTCTTAACTAGCTAGCCAGCTGACTTAAATAGCTGACTTAACTAGCTAAAGATCTAGTAACCAGCTAGCAACTACATGAGTTAAGTAGCAAGATACCTAGCTAGAAAGCTGGATGGCCAGCTGACTTAACTAGCTGACATAACCAGCTAGCAAGCTGGCTAGTCAGCTGACTTAACTAGCTGACTTAACTAGCTAGCAAGCTGACGTGACCAGATGACCAAACTAGCTACCTACCTAGCTATGCAGCTGGCATAACTAGCTGAAATACCGAGCTAGCCAGATGGCTGGCCATCTGACTTAACTAGCTTTTTAACGACCTAACCAGCTGGATAGCCAACTGAATTAGTGAGTTTACTTAACTAGCTAGCCAGCTGGGTTGCCATCTGACTTA
>NW_006964215.1:0-2965 GCF_000164805.1 Carlito syrichta
ATTTAAAGTGATATAGACTTTTCAAAACAAATTAGTAGTTTATTAAATAGTTAAATCTACCCCTTTTATATGAATAACCCTTGAACTATTTACTTGAGAAATAAAATCATAGTTCATACAAAGAATGTTCATAGCATCTTTAATTGGAATCGTAAAAAAACTGGAACCAAGCTGCACATCCATCAACAGATTAATGAATAAAACAATGTGGCATCTCCATACAGCAATTAAAAGAAAGTGAATCATTGATACACACCAAAAATATGAATGAATTTCAAAAAATTATGCTGAGTAAACAAAGCTAGGGGAAAAAAAAACAAACAAAAAACAAATATTCCTTGACTACAATGAAGTTATATGTCCTTGGAAGTCAGAACTTTACATCAAAAGTACATTTTTGACATATAACATTTTCAATTTATGATGGGTTTATCCAGGCATAGGTTGAAGAGCATACTGAATGTGCATTACTTTCACACCATCATAAGCCAAACAGTGTAATTCAAACCATCATAAGTTTGGGAACATTGTATGTAATTCAATTTATATAAAATTATTGGAAATGCAAGTTAATCTTGAATGACAAAAAGGAAATCAGAGCCTGTTCCTTACAAGGGAAGGGATAAGTGGAAAGAACTTCAGAGAAGTCCGAGGAATTTTATGGGGGAATGAATATGTTTACCCACTCATGCCTGGTAGTTTTGACCATATAGCCACTTAATGATGACCCATGGTCATATTTTCCATTTGTGCCAGAGTCCAATAGCATGAGAATTACTCTTTTTCAGGTGGTGTATAATACTCCTCCGTAGATAGCATGGTCTTTCTGCAGAACCCTAGGGGACAGTGCTGTGGCTCTCCTACTGGGGCTTGTCAGAGACTCCATAGGCATCTTCTTGTACCACAGAAACCTCTGATATTGTGGGATCTTCCAGGTTATGTGGTCCAAGTGACAGGGATATTAGTATCACAGCATGAACCTGCTGCAGAACTTTCTCTTACAGATTCTACTTAAAAACTGGTAGCCATTTATATCACTCAGTCTATGATTTGGAGAAAAATTGCAAAAGGTGAAATATGCTGACTTCCAAACTCAAAAAAGGTTTTCCAGGCACTACATGGATCTCTTAGTGCAAGAAGATGCAAGGTACAGTAAAATTGTTTGTCCCCTTGTAAGAGATAGCCCGACGGTTCCCAGATCACTACACTTTGTAGATGTGACAGCCGCCTTAGTCTTTGTGGTATTTATCTCCAACTCTGTAGCTGGCATGGATCTCACCAGTGTATTCCAAGTACAAGGCAAGAAACATGATGTCATTAATATAGTGAACCAACATGCTGTTGTATGAAATAGTCAGAAGATATATTGTGATAGAGAGAGGGAATTTTGCCATGGCCTTGGGGCAAGACTGGGAATGTGTCCTATTGTTACATATTCAGGGAGTGACACTCTAGATGGGGATGTAAAAAAATCATTCATCAGTTTCTAGCCTCACACATAGATCTGTTATCTTGCCACTTGCAGCACTGCAGCTGGCTATGGGATTGTGGCTACTACTTGATTCTGTTTTCAGTGGTCCCCTGGATGCTGTCACTGAATTTCTCTGTTCCTTTGCTTTCCTTTTCTTTTTTCCAGTTGAGGCCCCTGAAACAGCCTTCATCTGCAGCAAGACAGTAAACTTAAACCAGCACCACATCCCACGTGGAATGGGAGAGTGAGATTATTATGAATCTTAGAATAAAAAAGATACAAGTATGTGCTCATCAGTATATCTACATTTATATCACCAGTCTGATACCCAGATAGAAGCAATGGCTTATTTCATAGACTATACTCCAATAATGCTCTAAATAAAAAGTTATGTAGCAGTTCACACTATTATAAGGTAGTCTTGAGTATAATCACAAATTCCTGATGTATTTTTAGTGAAAATTACAACCCTGAATACAGATTGACAATGAAGAGACAAATACATGAATTTTCTACCTAAGAACTGGTATAATAAGGGATTCAGTCAACCATCAAACCTACCTATATGGCTTAGACTCCTTCATCTTAGTGTAAGATCAGAATGCCTTCAGTGTTCTGTTTGGAGGGGAAAAAAAAGGACAGCTGAGATGAAGGGTCTCTGGCCCCAATTTTCCTTTCAGGTTGTGTAAGTCAAATCAGCTCACATGTTGGGGCTATCATTGATCTCAACTCTGTTACACATCCACATTTGTCACTGGAAAGATGGAATATATTACATTAAGATTTGAATAGTCACTGATGAGTAGTCAAGAGCAACAGATATTACTCAAACATTTTACTCTGGAGCTGACAACAAACTTTGGAATTATAACAAATAGAAATGTCATATCTGTGTGCATATGCATTTTCCACCTACTAGCAGAAGGCACTGTAAAATTTGTAAAGACTAGCATCCTTGTATCTCATAATTACTACCTTAAGAAGTTCAAGTTTTAATAAAGAAAGCAGTAACACCAACAAAACTAGAACTGAGGGGTTACCAAGTGTTCCAAGAAAGAGTATCTGCCATAATTAAATGAATTTGGAGTAGAATCATATATTCATCCACCAATTTATCCATCCATCAATGCAACAGAATCAAACATGGGACTCTGAAAAATATAGGTTACTAGGTAAGCCTTCAGAGATATTGATTTGAGAATCTGGAGTAAGGCTTGGACATCCATATTGTTAAGAACTTCCCCAAGCCATGGTGATACAACTGCAGATTCAGTTGATGTTGCGAGGCAACACTGGAAATGAACTTGGAAAGTATGCACACAGAATAAAATTTGCATAACTTCTAGGTAACAATGTTTTGCAGAAAACAGAACAGCAGTTGTAAAAGTCAGTGTTGAATTTGCTGTATTTCAAATTAAAGCATTAATTGGTAGTAATGATATCTCAAATACTGAAATTATACCTGTTCTAAAAGTATGTATTTGAATTATTGGT
>NW_006964216.1:0-675 GCF_000164805.1 Carlito syrichta
CAACTGGAGAGCCCTGCACTCAAGTAAGCCTGTCCCTCAACTGATGGGAAAGCCCTGCACCAAAGAAAGCTTGTCCTGCACCTGAATGGATAGCCCTGCATCTGAGACACCCTGTGCTGTACCTGACAAGAAAACCCTGCACCCGAGAGAGATTAGCCTGCTCCTGATGGAAGAGCCCTGCACTCAGGAAAGCCTGCACTGAACCTGATGGGAGAGCCCTGCACCAAAGAGCCTGTCCAGTACCTGATCTAGAGAGCCCCATACCTGAGAGAGCCTATCCCATACTTGAAAAGAAAGCCCAGCACCCAAGGGAGCCTTTACTGCACCTGATGGGAGAGCCCTGCATTCAAGAATGCCTATACTGCACCTGATGGGAGAGCCCTGTACTGGAGAGAGCCTGTCCCACAACTGACATAAAGCGCCGGCAACGAGAGAGCCTGGCCTGCACCTGATGGGAGAGCCCTGCACCTGAAAAAGCTTGTCCTGCACATGACAAGAAAGTCCAGCACCTGCAAAAGATTGTCCTGCACCTGATAAGAGGCCCTGCAGCCAAGTAAGCCTGTCCTGCAACTGATGGGAGAGGCCTGCACCCAAGAAGCCTGTCCTGCAACTGACGGAGAGCCCTGAACCCCAAAAAGCCTGTTCTGCACCTGAAAGGGAGAACCCTGCACCTGA
>NW_006964217.1:0-694 GCF_000164805.1 Carlito syrichta
CGCTCACTGGGAAACCTTGCATTATAAATTGGTAAGAGAGTTATGAGAGGCAAGCTCAAAGTATGGTCCTCTTGCACCTTGTACAATTACTCTTTTAGATCAATTTGCCTCTCGATGCATCTCTCGATGCATGCCTCTCGATGCATGTCACAGATTGGCAGCAATTAACCCAAAGCTGTTTGTCCAGAGGTGCTTATTTGCTGTGGAATACCGAGTATGAGGATCAAGTTAGAATTCAGATAGACCAGAATTTAAATAGACCTGCTGGGTCATTCATTATTTATCATGATATGCTCTCTGGGACTGGTATGTGTACCCAAATGGCTAATCAAATTTCTCTGCCCAAAGATGTTTTGCTTCAGATAAATCATTGTGCTGTCACCGCATGGAAAAAATTACTGACAGACACTGCTCAGACTTCTTATTTATCTGATGTAAAAACAAAAGGCCAAGGAAAGTTATGAGGACTTTGTTTCCAGACTCACTACGGCTATTAATCCGTTAATTACTAATGAAGAAGCAGCAGAACTTCTTCTCAAACAATTGGCCTTTGAAAATGCTAATAATACTTAGACCCATACGCAAGATCAGACGGGTTACTGATTTTATATGTCAGTGCGTGGACATAAGCTCAGCTATTATGCAGGGATGGCTTTCACTGCACCATTGAGGGAGAAACCTTTTCACAGATCGT
>NW_006964218.1:0-754 GCF_000164805.1 Carlito syrichta
ATCCCCAAAAAACTTCAGGTCATCTTGCTATGGGCTAAACACGAATCATGGTGTTTTCGAGCATGAATCTGAAAAAAGGAGTCCTTATTTATAGGCAACGACATGACCTTTGGCCTAGAAAGAATCAGGAATCTCGATTACACGAGTCCTCAATCCCGAAAATCTACAGAGCATCTTGGAAAGTGCTAAAAAGAATCAGAGTTTCGAGCAGGATGTATCTAATGAGAGTCCTAATATACAGGAAAATAAACAGCTCCTTGCCAAGGAAGAAAAAGAATCGGGGTTATAGCAGTCCTCAGTCCTAAATATCAACAGACTATCTTCTGTAGACTAAACAAATCAGGGTTTAGAAGCTGGAACATAGGTAATTGCAGTCCTCATTTGGAGAATCTAGTGATCTCTACATAGGGAGAACTAAGAAACCTCTTTTAAACGATACCTCCATCACAATATCTACATGACATCTTGCTAATGGCAAAACAACAATCAGGGTTTCCAAACAGGATTCTGGAGAAAGGGAGTCCCCATATACAGGACATTACACGGTCCCTCGCTAACAAAGAATAAGGAATCTGTGATACACTACTCCACAATCCGAAAAATTCTCAGGATGTCTTCCTGTGGTATAAACAAGAATCAATGATTCAGCCTCGTCTCATATTTCGGAGATATTTGGCTTGTGGGTATTATGAATCAGACATTTTCAGGACTCCAGCAACCTTCTGGTACTCTTGAAAAGTTGTAATCTGGTATC
>NW_006964219.1:0-1297 GCF_000164805.1 Carlito syrichta
TTCAATTGAATAATATATTAAAAGAATGCAGAATAATCAGGTTTCTTTCTCACTAGATATGTTAACTTCTCTGGAATTTGTTTCAAAGTTCGATCCATTTTGAAAAAAAGTCATTCTTTGTATAAATGAAAAGTAATTTAGATGAGGTTTAAGTGAAAAAAAACTGTTGCATTTCATAAACAAAATTACAAGAGTTTGTGACATATTTTTTGAAAATTAAGTCATTCATGAAATAAATTAGTAGCAAGTGATAAATGATGCATTAAAATATATTAACAAATGTTTCTAATTGCTGAACTTCACAGGTGTATCAGAAAATAATATACCATTCGCTAACCAAACTGAACTAATAAGTTGCAGTGGTCAGAGATGGTACTTGGCTACATTCCAATCATGGGAAAGCTAGTCTAGAGTTTTAAAATTCCAATTTAAGAAGTACTATGTTTGTCATTACTGGATAAGGAAATTCTAAAATCAAAGGGACTGTGTCTTGTACTTAGTTTCAGGCCAATATCAACTTTCGTAGCTCAGTAACTTTTCAGTGTGTGAGTAAGGTAGTAAAAAACTTTGGAAAGTTAGTGTCTTAAAAAATAAGTATTTTCATTTTATGTAAAAATGAAATTAAAATTTTATTTTTCTCAGAACTGCTCTCTTCAGGCACTTTAGCCTTCTCCAAACACTTAGATTTTTGCAAAATTGATAACCAATAAATAGCCATTAATTTAGGATTTAAAAGGCTGCCAATTCATTTGTCACCGAGGAATTATGAATTTGGTTGACAGAAGACTCCCAAGTCAACAAATTGGCCTAAAACACCCAATGTCACCAGATGGCAATGTATTGCTTAATGGCAATACACATTGGCAAATTCTCCAACCAAAAACAAGCAGAGTTAACTGTTAACATTGCGAAAAAAATAAAATTCTTGCTAGGGAGGGAGAGAAGAATAGATGAATTATATAAGCAAGATGAAAATAGAGGTATAATACAAATGAAATATGGTGACAGACAAGAAAGAAAATCAAAGAGAAGTAGAAGGAAACTGAGTTTGAAGACAGAAATTGAAAGAAAAATTTGAGGCTATCATCACCAAAACTGATAAAACCAAGCTGAGGGCTTCCAAACAGCAAGATAATACACTTAAGATCAGAAGAAAGAGTTAAGATCTACACACACAGAGCATATATATGTGCTGTCAATGAGGTGTCACCTAGAACTTAGGCATACAGATACCCTCAGAATTGACCTGGTGAAATGTGAACACAGTAAGGACACCTCTTGGGTAGACAGAACAAAA
>NW_006964219.1:3008-3896 GCF_000164805.1 Carlito syrichta
TTATAGAGCATGTATGTTGCAGGTGATAAACACACAAACAAAGAAAAATAGAAAGAGGCAAATAAATGTTCCCAGAGTAGAAAGCAGTTAAGACTAGACTAACTCAGACTAAGGTGAATCAGTGAAGGCTTCTGAAAGGTGAAAGTTTAACTGTTTTGAAGAAGTCTGGAAGTCAGCTAAGTAGAACAAGAGCCTTAAATAACCAATTCTCTGCCATTTTCACTATCAAAGTCATTTCAAAATTGAACTGGAAATTCACTAGCATTAAAGTCCCAACACATCACTCTGATATTTTACATATCACAGGTAACTGAATGGAAAATAGCCCACCAAATGTTTTCTGGCACAAAATTTAATTGATGTTTCTGAGTAAATACTAAATGTCTTTCATTTCCCACCTTAATATATACTGTACTCTGCTGCCTGCTAAAATCCACACTCAATAACGTGGAAGTAACATGTGTTATCCTACTTCATCCTACAAGTTCTCACCAACAAAGAGTTATCTATCCCTATTACCACCCAAGGATTTTCCTACCACAACCCCTTTTTCTGCTTATAATAGTACTTCCGTCCGGAAAGGTTTACTCCACTTTAATGAATCGCTCACTGCAATTCCTGGGTAAGATCCTTAGACACCAAGGACAAATATCACCCACTTCATTTGGCCTTCTTTGTAAACTGTTCTTCACCACTAATTTTGGGAGGCGCTCTTCATACACCGTCCTGCATCACAGGTGGGAACTGCCTAAGCTCTCCTGAATATAGATTGCTAGAAAATATAAAGCATGTCTTACACAACTGTATAATCCGAATAGTGACTCTTTCAAACATATAATACAAATAAAGAACTACCTTGCTCTATGTAGCTGTGAGGTCCTTTGATCC
>NW_006964220.1:0-464 GCF_000164805.1 Carlito syrichta
GTGATTCAGGAGATGAGGGGTTGCTTTTACTTCTGTTTGTTCAACCTCCTGTTCTGCCATATGATTATCCTCTTGCTTTGTTCAATACTGGAGTTGGACTGTAGGTTTTGGGTAGTCTTTTTTTTGCAGTTTTGAGATTTAATTAAGGGGGATGTTTTGATTCACAATCTATCTGTGGATTCTGTGGTCCACCGACAGGTGTATGGAAAATCTGAAGCCCACTTCCCACTGCTTTGGAATCTCTCCATGCAGTGGGGTTGTAGGTTTACTCTCTGAAAACAAAATTAGGTTAACAGAGGGAAGAGAATGGGGCAGGTAGTTGGGGGAAGATTGGGGCTAAGGAGCTAGCAGCCAGAGCTCTCCTGGTGCATCAACTGGTGCAACAGTGACTGGGTTTAGACCCTAGTGTTTCCCACAACAAAGAAATTGAGCACCATTTTCTTTTTCTTGTTTTTCTTTTTTTT
>NW_006964221.1:0-565 GCF_000164805.1 Carlito syrichta
CAGCTGACTTAACTAGTAGACCAGCGAGGGACCTGACATGTCAGCTGACTTAACTAGTTGGCCAGGGAGTGAGCCGACTGGTCAGCTGACTTAGCTAGTCTGTCAGCATGTGAGCTCACTGGTTAGTTGAATTTAGAGGGCTGGCAAGTGAGCCAACAGCTCAGAAGACTTAACTAGTCAAACGGCAATTGAGCCAACTGGTGAGCCAACTTAAATTCTCGGCCAGACAGTGAGCCGACAGGTGTACTTCCTTAACTAGATGACTGATGACGAGTCGACCCATGATCTGAATTATCTTGCTGGCTTGCATTTTATCTGATTAGTTAGCTGACTTGTCCTGCGATTGAGCTGACAAGTTAGTTGACTTGTTGGTTGGTGAGCAAGCCAATTAGTTTCCTGACTTGTTGGCAGGCAAGTGAGCTGAGTATTTAGCTGACCTGATGGAAAGCAAGCGAGCCAACCAGTTAGCTGACCAGATAGCTGATTTGCTAGCCATCTAGTTAGTTAAGTAACGAGCTGATTTGCTAGCTGATTTGACTAGCTAGCTGACTGGATAGCTGGCCAT
>NW_006964222.1:0-392 GCF_000164805.1 Carlito syrichta
ACACTTCTGGGCATCTGTCTTTTTGGATACACTGTTTTGTAATCCACTTCGACAGGAAATTCAGGGCATCTTGCTGAGAACGAAAAGGGATTCTGAGTTCTTGGAGTTCTCATTTGCAGAAGTCTACAGGGCCTCTTGATAAGGTTTAATTAGGAATCTGGGCTTCCAGGTTCCCACATTGTTAGGTTGTCATGTACAAGGGAAACAGGAATCTTGGATTCCAATTCTCCAAGAAACTTCTGGGATTCTTACTATTGTTATCCAAGCAACTTGAATTCTACATCACCTGGAAATGTCTCGGGATCTTGATGACAATGAAGCAGGAATCTGGGTAATGGCAGTGTCATATACAGGAAACTTCACTGCCTCTTACTAAGGATGAATAAGAAATA
>NW_006964223.1:0-521 GCF_000164805.1 Carlito syrichta
GAGTTGTAGCACTTAGCATTGAGGAGTTTCAGTAAGGAATCTATCTCAAATTCCCAAAATTATAGAGAAATTGACTGTCCAAGGAATCTGACAATAACCAATTTTTCAATTAGGATAATGAAGGAACAATGTGCATGAATTCTGGAGATCCAAGGTAGAATTCTGGTATTTAGGAGAACCCGCACTCAAAAGTAAACATGTCTGTACAAAATGCTCACCAAAACAAGTGAAATACAGGACAAGAGGTAAGGCAATGACTCAGAGATGACAGTCACTTGAGTCTGCATGCAAGGTCAAAAAGAGCTCCATATTAAATACGATTCTCCTGTTACTAGTGTTGAACTGTATAAGGAATCATGTCTTATTCATTCCTTGTCACTCCTGCATCAGGTGAGAGGCTTGGCACGTTGCAGGCACTCAATAAATATTTATCGAATAAATGAAAGAATGAATGGAATGAACCCAGCTGTGATAGATAGAAGGATACAGGGGCAAAAAGCTAAGTCAGTCATGATACTTCA
>NW_006964224.1:0-825 GCF_000164805.1 Carlito syrichta
AGTTATTGTTCACTTATACTCTTTCTAATAGAAGATTCAGCAATAATATTAATATCTCTTGTTTAAGTGAATTAGTCTTTAAATAAATTTTATTTTAAACATCTCAAAAGGGCAACAAGTAAGAGTGAGGCAAAGCAGGTATTTCTAATAACACTAAAACAATATCACATGGTAGTGTTAAGGACACTTTCTGTCAAAAGGACAGAAAAAATTTTTATACAATCTAAAATTGTATTAACTTTTAAAAAGCTCTTCCTTTTCTTTTTTTTTAATCAACATTTTTTATTATGATAGGAGCCGCCCCCTTCCCCGGGTCCCCTTGGCGGAGAGCGATGCCTCTTCCCGACACCATGTTCTGCGCGCAGCAGATCCCCATTCCCCCGGAGCTGCTGGACATCCTGAAGCAGTTCACCAAGGCCGTCATCCGCACTCAGCCCACCGACGTGCTGCGGTGGTCCGCGGGATATTTTTCAGCTTTGTCCAGAGGAGAGCCACTTCCTGTAAAGGACAGACTCGAATTGCCCGTGGCCACCCAGAAGACAGACACAGGCCTGACTCAAGGGTTCCTTAAAGTTTTGCACAAGCAGTGCAACCACATGCAATACGTGGAATTAGCGGATCTTAAGCACAAGTGGAAAAATCTATGCCTGCCAGTAGAAAAATTCAAAGCTCTCTTAGAATTGGATCCTCACGAAAACACAATTGAGTGGATAAAATTTTTAGCGCTTGGCTGCAGCATGCTCAGTGGGTCTCTAAACACTGCCATGAAGCACCTGTGTGAGATCCTCACTGCGGACTCTGAGGGCGGGGCGGGCCCGCGGGCCC
>NW_006964225.1:0-635 GCF_000164805.1 Carlito syrichta
GCTAGCTGAATTAGCTAGCTAACTGCTTAGCTAGCTGACTTAGGTAGCTGAATTAACTAGTTGACTAAGAGATAGCTAGCTGACTTAACAAGTTGGTTAACGAGTTAACTACCTCTTGTAACTGGTTGATGAACGAGTTAGCTAGCTGACTTGTTTTTTTTAACGAGTTAGCTAGGTGAAATAACTTGTTGGCTTATGGGTTGGCCCACTAGTCAGCTCTGTGTACTAGTTGGATGGCAGGTGTTCTGAAATAACTAGTCGTTCGTTTAGAAGGCTGACTATTTACCTGGTCTAACTTGTCATCAACTAGTTAACTGAGCTAAATTGTAGGCTGACAAGTTAGCTGCCTAGGTGCCAGATGGTTTAGCTGACAACTAGTTGGCCGGCCGGGTGTCTGACCGGTTAGCTGACTTAACTAGTCGCCCAGCGAGTGAGCTGAGAGCTGAGCTGAATTTACTAATAGTCGGCGAGTGACCCGACAGGTCACCTTACTTAACTAGCCGGCCGGCGAGTGAACCGACTGGTCAGCTGACTTAACTAGTCGGCCAGTGAGTGAGCTGACTGGTCAGCTGACTTTAAACAGCTGGCGAGAAAGCCGACTGGTCAGAGGACTTAACTAGTAGGATGGCGAGTGA
>NW_006964226.1:0-323 GCF_000164805.1 Carlito syrichta
CCTTCCTCTCCCAATTACTCCATCGCCCCCACCCAGGCAAACTATTCCCTGGGAGTCATGGACGCATGTCATGATGCATGTGGAGGCATCATTTTTGTCACTAGAGTCTCCTCCGACTTAGCTGGTCCACAGCAGCACAATCGTATCTCTTGGGTCCTTGACCTGCCGGACTTAGGCGGTTCTCCTGCCTTGGCCCCTCAGCAGCCAGGACACCGGGGGTCACCATGTCTGACTCGATTTTGGGGACCTCTCACTGAGACGAGGTCTGGCCATGTCGCCCAGGTTTGTCTCCAACCCCTGGGCTCAGGCAGCATCCCACCTCA
>NW_006964227.1:0-417 GCF_000164805.1 Carlito syrichta
CCACTTCTTTCAATTCCATTCCATTCCATTCCGTTGCTCTCCATTCCATTCCATTCCATTCCTCTCCAATTCATTCCTATCCATTCCATTCCATTCCATTCCTCTCCATCCCATTGCATCCCATTCCATTCGTCTCCATTCCATTCCATTCCATTCCTCTCCATTTGATTCCATTCCATTCCATTCCATTTCGTTCCTCTCCATTCCATTTCGTTCCTCTCCATTCCATTCAAATCCATTCCATTCCATTCCTCTCCATTCCATTCCCTTGTAATCCATTCCATTCCTCTCCATTCCACTCCATTCCATTCCGTTCCTCTACATTCCATTCCATTGCTTTCCAATGCATTCCATTCCATTCCTCTCCATTCCATTCCATTCTTCTTCATTCCATTCCATTGCTACCCAATGCATTCC
>NW_006964228.1:0-322 GCF_000164805.1 Carlito syrichta
CCAGCTGGATAGCTGGTTAAAAAGTTAGTTAAGTCAGATGGCTAGTCATCTGGCTAGCTAGTTATTTCAGCTAATTAAGACAGCTGGTTAGATAGAAAGCTAGATATATGTCAGTTAGTCATAACAGGTAGCTAGCTAGTTAAGTCAGCTAGTTAAGTCAGCATGCCAGCTTAAGTGAGTTAATTCAGCTGTCTAGCCAAGTAGCTAGCTAGGTATCTAGCTAGTTAAGTCAACTGGCTAGCCAGTTAGCTAGCTAAACAATATAGTTAAGTCAGCTCACTAGTCAGCTGTTTAGCTAGGTAGCTAATAGTTAAATCAGTTG
>NW_006964229.1:0-1188 GCF_000164805.1 Carlito syrichta
GGGAGGACTCTCAAACCTTTCAGGAGGGCAGGGACAGCCAGGTGACTCACACCTGTCTCTCTCAACACTCAGGGAGACCGGGATGGTAAGATGGCCAGAGCCCAGGAACTGGAGACCAGGCTGGACAACATAGCAAGCCCCCACCTCGACCCCAAGCAAAACCCAGAAAAGCTTGAGTGAGGGCAGACCTTGATGGGAGAATCGCCTCTGACCCAGAGTTCAACATCAGGCAGGAAGACCAGGATAATGTACCAAATGGAAAGCCTGTGATTGCTACAGTTTGGGAGGCCCAGACCGAGAGGTTGGCACAAGTTCGGTGGTTTGAGATTAGCCTGGGCAACCTAGTAAGGAAAGGAAAGAAAGAAAGAAAGAAAGAAAGAAAGAAAGAAAGAAAGAAAGAAAGAAAGAGAGAAGGAAGGCAGAAAGGAAGGAAGGAAAGAAAGAAAGAAAGAAAGAAAGAAAGAAAGAAAGAAAGAAAGAAAGAAAGAAAGAAAGAAAGAAAGAAAGAAAGAAAGAAAGAAAGAAAGAAAGAAAGAAAGAAAGAAAGAAAGAAAAAGAAAGGAAGAAAGAAATTCATTCTTCTTAAAAACTTCTGCCCTCAGTCCTTCCCCCATGCCTCCCCACATTTGAGGGTCACCCAAGCTCAACACTCTACAGTCCAACTTCCCCAAATGTCTGCCCATGCTTTGGTGTGGTAGTTCCTGATGCTACCTGGCCAGTTTTTTGCCAGCTCTCCTCTCTGAGGTGAGAAACCTGCCCCAGGCAGGCTGACCCTCCAACTGGGCAATGAGGATCTTCCACCAAGAAAGGCCAGGGACACATCCCTCTCCCGGGTAAATTTCTTAATTCCCAATCCCATTTTCCCTGACTTGAAAGCCAGTCACACTGCAAACAGACCACACGCAGTTGAGAATATGTGTAAGATTCTGATGATTTGGACACAGGGTCTGGTTCTGTGACCAAGTCTGGGGCCTGGGGACACAACTGTCATTCACTGCCAGCCTCAAAATCGTGGGCTTCAGTGATCCTCCCACCACAGACTCTGATGTGGCTGGGACAACAGGCATCTTGACCCCAGACCACCTGTTTGATTGGATGTGGAGATAGGGTCTCCCTGGGTCACCAGGGATGGCCTTGGTCTCCTCAGCTCCAGCCATCCTCCTGCCTCAGCCTCCATGATTGCTGGGA
>NW_006964230.1:0-11360 GCF_000164805.1 Carlito syrichta
GGAAGGAAGTGGCATGATCACAGCTCACCACTTCAACCTTCAGGGCTCAGGCAATCTTTCCACCTCAGCCTCCTGAGTAGCTGAAACTACAGGTGCACGCCACGAAGCCTGGCAGGCTTATCTCAAACTCCTGGGTTCACACTCAGTGAAAAGTTAAACACTTTACCTGACAGATTTCTATATGGATGCAGCATGATTCTAGGGTGTAAGCTTAATACAGAAGATACCTATCTAATGGAGATGAAGTAGATACAACAAAACAGTGTAAAATCTTACTCTCTCTACATGTCCCTCTGTCTGAATGCTCTCACCTCTTCACCCCTGCCCAGTTCTAACCTTGGTTCCTAGAAGGCACAGAAGCCATGATCAATTATGACAAGAGGAAAAGTTAAATAAAGACAGGAACACCCCACCACCACTACCAAAACATCCCACAGGCCACCCTCTACTCCCTCCCTTCTCATGCTGTTTCCTTCCTTCTTCTCATGCCCAAGTCCTACCCATCATTCTAGACCCACCTTAACAGATACTTCACAAACAACACAAGAACTCACACAAGGCAGCACTAGCCAACATCATCTGCACAGACCTTTTCACCTACAGGATTTTAAAAGTCTGTGGGCAGCATGAAAAATACAAATCAAACACTTATTGAAATTAACACTTGAGGAAACTGACATCAGAAGAGTAAATAGATGAGAGTAAATAATCATTGTATGGGTGACCCAAGAACAGAGTCTCTCTGGAATCAGGAGAAATCTAGTACTTTATTCCTTTCATGTGCAAAAGAAGGTCAGATCTTTTGTGACGACGTGCCCTCACTAATAACCCTGATATTTCCAATTATAGATGAGAGATGAATCTGATATCACTTTCTCTTAAAAAAAAGAAAAATAGCTAGCTTCCTGCTGTGGTCCGAATGTTTGTGTCACCCAAAAACTTGTATGTTGAAATCCTAAATCCCAAGGTGATGGTAGGAAGTAGACCTTTTGAGAGGTGATAAGGTCATAAGGCCAGAGTCACCATGAATAAGATTAATGCTCTTATAAAAGAGGATTCTGGGAGCTAATTTGCCCTTTCCACCACATAAGGGTGCAGTTAAAAGGTGCCATCAGTGAGGAAGAGGCTCTCACCAGATACCTAACCGATTGGACTTTCCAGCCTCCAGAACTGTGAGATACCTAACCTACTGGACTTCTCAGCCTCCAGAACTGTGAGAAATAAACTTCTGTTATTTATAAGTCACCCAGCTTATGATACTGCTGTTATAGCAGCCCAAACAAATACTGCCTTTGACTATAATACTGCCTTTGCTCATAAGTTTTAGAAAGCAAATTTTCTCACATCTCAAGGAACCAAAGTAAATCATTTATTTCCTAACATTTCCTATAGCTATCAAGAGTTACTACTTTCTCACACCCACATTCCAGCTATATAAATAGGTCTTGATTTTAAAATCTACACAAGTTACTTAAAAATCACCTTGGTTAAAAGAATGAAAAGGGGGGGAGAGTAAATGTTTCTTAGCCACAGCAGAAAAGCTGGCACTTGGGCAGCTGAAGGGCTTCAGTTCCCAGCACAAAACAGATGAGCACTTGATTAGACAGCTTCCCTCACTCTCTGTTTTCTGTCTCCCATCATTAACAGATCTATAGCCTCTCCCTCCAACTACCCCTAGCTTGTGATCTCTCAGGAGAGTAGCAGATCTTTAGGAGAAATCAAACCTGTCAGACCTGCCAAGGAGCACCCGTGCCACATGAGTGCTAGTAAGGAATTTCCCAGGGGTGCCTGGAATACTAGTTTCTTAAGATGTTCAGGTGGAAAGCTGCCAAACCTTCAGGAAAACAATAGACTTTACTTCCTCTTAAGATTCACAGTGGACATTTGCATTTTCTGAACCAATTTTACCTTGGGACCCATTGGTGAAGTGCATTTATCTCAAGCATTTTGTGTCATACAGAACATCTCCTAGAAAACACTGAGTTTGTGCATCTGAAATCATCTTGATTAGGGTCTATATTCTAGGCAGTTCAGTAAAGTAGGTGAAACATGCTTTCTCACTCTGTTGGCCCTCAATAACCTCTGCCCTACCTTTTCCAGGTAAAAAGAGCATTGTTATCACCACTCACTCAGCCCAGTACTCACTCATAAAATGTGCATTTTGCTGTCTGTCTTCTCTGAAGGTCTCCCTTCTTAGCCAGCTTCACTTCCTATAGGAGTCCTCACCTTCTCTTCACTTCCACCAACCTTGCCTCCTTCCATCCCAGGCTGTATTGAGTGCCCCTTCTCTACACATATTTCCACCATTCAACAGATAAAAGTGAAGAGAAACAGTAAGTCTTCATGTCTTCAGTAAGTTCTTGGAAACTGCATATAATTTTAAACAAAATGGCACAAACCAAACGAATTTTACCATTGACTAATTGGCATAAACAAGAGTTAAGTTCCTATGCTGTAGCTCTGATCACAAAAATGTCACCAAATATCTAAATAAAGACCAAAAAACTTCTAATATTAAACAGCGAAATAAATATGAGTTATACATACATTTTAAAAAGATTAATAAAAACAAGTAAGGGCTAGGCATCGGTGGCTCACACCTATAAATTCCAATACTTTGGGAGGCTGAGGCAAGAAGATTGCTTAAGGTTCAGGCATTCAAGACCAGTCTGGGCAATACAGAAACACCCAGTCTCAAAAAAGAAAAAAAAAGGAAAAAGAAAAAAGTTAGCTGGGCATGGTAGTGCATGCCTGTATTCCCAGCTACTTAGAAGGCTGAGGCAGGATATTCACTTGAGCTCAGGAGTTCAAGGTTATAATAAGCTATGATCATGCCAATGTGTTCCAGCCTGGGGGACAAAGTAAGATTCTGTCTCTATTTCTTTTTCAAAGTTACATAATTATTTACTCCCTTGTTCCAGTTCAGGGTCATGGGTAGGTGAAGCCTATCTCAGCAGCTTAGAGTTCCAGGCAGGACCCCACCCTGGACAGAAAGCCATTCCATCACAGGGTGTGTGCACATATATCATCAAGGTAGACACATCAATGAACCAAACATGCACGGTTTGGGATGTGAGAGGAAACTGGAGTACCTGGAGAAAATTCCCAGACATAAGGAGACCATGCAAACTCCATACAGACATGAGCCCCAGCCAGGAAGTAATTTTTTTCATTAACATTATAATATACTTGTGAATATCAGACTACGTATGTATGTTTGGTTCTCAAGGACAAGTATACTTTCCTCATCTTTCTAGCTGGAGCACCAGGCAAGCACACAGTAGCTGCCCAATAAACACATTTGACAAATATTTACTAAACATAGACACATTCAGCTCCTAAAACTCCTCCAGAGTCAAAATATTAACTACTTGAATAAATCAATTTGTATATTAGTAAAAAATGATTAAGATAGGAAAAGAGGTACTTCAGTTTAATAAGTGAATTTTGAATATTCAGAGATGTTTGTCCTGAAGGCATCACTCCACATTTGCTGTCTAGCTTATAAAATTTTGATGAGGCAGATGAGGAAAAAGAAAGGCACTTTGTGCCACCACCCTCCAGTTCAGATCTGGATTAGCCTCCTCCTAAAGCTGTTATTCAAGGAGGGCAATGTTTGCACCAAATTACCCGCAAGGCACCTAGTCTAAGGCTAAATGGAGTTCAATGCAGCCTGAGCATTTCCAGCATTTGAGAAGTTTCATTTTTCCTGCACAGTTTTAGAGGTAAACTTTGTACTTCAGGACTATGTCCTGCTCGTGGAAATAACTTATGAGACTGCAAACAAAATACATCACAAGAAACCCTGAAAAGTGCCGCATAAACTGGTTGACTGCCTCATCTCTCACATGACTTTGAATTGTCCACTTAAGAGACATAGGATAACCAACCCTCAAAAGGATGCCAAAATCAGGACTCTAAACACCTGACCTAAGGGAAGCAGATGGCCCTGAGGGTGACAGCACAAGTTCACAGCAGAAGCCCTGCCACTCACAATTCTAAGACTTTCAACAGACTTCTTCTCCTCCAATACTCATTTCTCAAATAGGAATTTGTGGTTAAAGTGAATGGAATGGTATAGAAAGTCTTTGGCCAATAGTAAATGCTATTGTTATTTGTCAGCGTTATTAACATTTACTATCAAACTGCTCAAAAAGTGATGGTCCTATGTTCTCTAAAGCAAATATCAACGAGAACCATTCAAATCAACAGTTACCTGCCACAATCTCTCCTCCTGACAAACACAGAAGAAAAGAGCAAGAAAAACAGGTGAGGAGGGAAGTGGTCCAGGGAAAACAGCCTAGTCTCAAGTTTCACCCAGGTCAGGATGGAGAGGGGTCTGCAGTCAGACTTGCAGAACTTTCCTCCTAACCCCCAGCAACTCCTGGCAGAGCTTTCAACTTAAGCCCCGCAGCTCTTTTGGCCATGAGGCTTTTTTTTTAAGGTTAGAAAATACAGTTTATTTAGAAAGTAAATTAGAGAGAAAGAGGAGATTCACATCCCCAAGGTAGGGGAGGGGGGCAGCCATGAGGCTTTTGAGTGCCATATCAAGTACCCATGGAGAGAAGGCTGTAGCAGTTTGCACATTCTCCACCTCCATTCTCCACTGTGGCAGTTTGCATATCCTCCACCTCCATTCTGCATGGTATGATGTCCTCTGGGCCAGGTGTACCATGCACACAGCAAAGTGGGCCTGTTGTATGGCCCCATCCTGCAGCTGTATGCAAACCACATCTGGCTGATCTCCTGCAACATGTCCCTGGGCTCCATGAGTTCAGGATCTTCCTGCTCCATGTGAAATGCAAGGAGCACAGCTTACTTCCCCACATTCATTCTTGCCTGGGTGGCCCGCCCCGGGATATCTGATTGGCTCCACTGTTTGGAGCTGCATGCCTAATCTCACCAACCAAACTGAGACATAGGTGTCTGTGGCTGAAGATGAGGCATTCCCAGTGGCCCCCTGCTGGCCCTCAATGTGGCTAAAGGGAAAGGCTGGAATCATACCTTCCAGCAAATTCTGCTAGACCTAATCAGAGTTGCCCATCATGAAGAAAGTTTCCTTTGGAGGACACACCCTGTGGGCAGCTGGTTCTGTTTGGGCCTCCACCACTACTGCTGCTACTGTGAGTAGAGGTCACAGGGCCAAGCTCAGGGTGCTGTGCTGGGGTTTAGTCTTCATCTCCAGTCTGGATAGAAGATTGGCAGGCACTTTGGCTGTCCTGCTGGCCTTCCGTCCTGACTCCTCGTCTCTCCTAGACACTGATTTCCTGTGGTAGAGACAAATAAACATGGGAATGGCAGCCTTGCTGCTTAGGGCTGGCAGATGAAGAAGGACTGTAGCTGCTGGTGGAATAAGCTGAAGACAGGGGTTTCACAGTTCTGGTGTGGCCTTCCAGGAGGCTAATCTTGTATCCCAGGAGCTGAAAGCTGGCCATTGCTTCATCTTACTTCTGGCCTATGAACAAATTCCATATATCATTCTATGCATAGCCCATGGCATCAATGCAAGGGAGGGTAGGGAGTCCTTATAGTCAAGGAGTAGCTCAAAGTAAGGCCTCAGTTCCTCCTTGTGGCCCATGTTTATCCATGGGTCCTTCAGGATTTCCACTAAAGTACCTATCTCACTTGGGTTGAGAATCAGAAATCTCTTGAGCAGATTTTGTATCTATGGCCATAAAGAAAGGGATATGGTATTCTACTTAGCACTCACTCCTGTAGCTCCCCAAGATTCTCTCCAACAAGAGGCAGGGACGTAGGGACCATGGTGTGGAGAATGACTCCAAGGCTGCCCACATCCTTCAAAGGGCTCTTATACTTTTGGTCCAGTAAGAGTCGTGGGGGTACCATAAGGAGGGAGATTGCCACAAAAGATATCTAGCTGGTGTCCAAAGGGGAACTCATTGCTGATGCAAAAACTCTGTAACCATGATGTTCAAATCACCATCCAAAAACAAGTTTACTGGCTTTAGATCCCTATGAAAAAATCTCCTTCTGTGGCTGTACCACACAGCAGATGCTACCTGGTGGAATCTGTCTCATCTCTTTCTCTCTTATGCATAGTCTAGTAGGCAATTGGATACCTTCTCCTTCACTAACATAGACCATGACCAGGTAGAGGGGTCTCAATTCTGGGTGTCAATCACCTTGAATACTTTTCATGATGCTGGGGTGACTCGTGATCTTCATGATCTGAACATCAAGGGATGCTGGAGGAACTCTGCTGACTCTTATTAACAAACTTCATAGTCACCTCTGTCCCTGTAAGGATGTGCTAAGCCAACTTCACTACAAGGAAGCTGCTCTGACCAATGGTCTTGCAGAGCCAGTAGTTGTCCATGTAGGTCACTCCCAAGCAGATGGCCATGAGATTCTGCTATATATGTCCTGCTAACCACAATAGCTAACATCTGTAAAGCTGAGGGATAGATATCTTTCATATTTGCATTTCTTACTTACAGCTTTGCCCAGCTTCATTGAAGAAGATTCCTCCCTTTCATAAGGTAGGGAATCCATTATGTCCATTTCAGTAATAGTTAAATGTAGCGGTAGCAGCTGTAACAAACCACTATGCTCCATGTCCACATTATTCAGCATGGATGGAGGATCTGGATGCTGAGATGGCACCAGGACCTCAGTGGGAGAGAAGCAAGATGCCTCTTCCTTTTTTATTCCTTCTCTAACACTCTTCCTTTCTTGATAGAGATTTAAATTTCTGACCTGTATCATTTTACTTCTCTTTGAAAAATTTCTATCAACAGGCAGATCTACTGGTGAAAAATTCTCTCAATTTTTGCTTGTCTGAGAAAGTATTTCTTTAAAGGATAATTTCCCTAGGTACTTTGAACATACTCAAAGTGAGTGCACACTGAGCCCTAGAAATTCATCAATTACAGTTTAACAATTCCTACTAGTATGGAATATATTGTGGGGTGTGGGAGTGGTGTTCCACTGGTGGACTTCTATTTCTGGTAAACTGTCATTGTACGTATCCTCTCCCTCTCCATTTCTCAGGACAGTGGGTTACCCTGCAACTCTCAGAAAGATCTAAGAAGAGTCACTGATTTTCAGTTTGTTCAGTACTTTTTTATTGCAAGGAAAAGATCACAGACTGTCAAATTCTTTATATGCTGTCTCATTAACTTTTTTTAGCTTATTAACGTGTTGTTTTCATAGTTTTATAATCCTCCACATTTACAATGTTTGTAACTTCCAAAATGTAGGTTTGCTTCAAGCGTTTGCTCATAACGTGCTATTGAAAGATTATTTAAACACAGGAAAACTACACTCAGCACATACAGGTGTTTGAAGAAATTGTTAATCCCTCCTACAGTGCCAATCTAAGTGAATCTCTCCCAGTCCATCTGACATTTAAAATCTCTCTGGTTGTTTTGATTACAATGATTCTTTCTTTATAAATAACTTCTAACTCCAGATGTCAGCCAACATGAATATGGCTCCATTAGTCAGTTAAAGCTGCCAGTGAGGCGTCTGGACTGCCACTGGCATCCCTCTCCATAATGAGGCCCTCACAAGATGACAGAGCGAGCACCAGCAGTATATGCTTCTCTCCTTCTTACGTGCGACTCATTTGTGGATTCCCTGTAAGGTAGCAGGAGGGAAATTACTTCATTTAAATAAAGCGGTTTTCTAGATGGCAGTTTATCATGGTTATTTGCCTTTGAACATGCATTTATAACTAGCCCATCACACATGTGTTAGGTATTCTGGTGATCCTCTCCCCTTCAAAAAAGAAAGAAAGAAAGAAAGAAAATCAATCTACCCTTTCAAAAATTTTTTAAACATTATTTTCAAATACTATGTTGGCAAGAGTAGATCTTGGTGTTTTGGAAAATATATTTTTTATTGCTGATATCCCATTATTCTTTCTTTGAAAGTTGGAGGAGAAACATTAGTTCATTGCAAATATTTAAAGTCTTGTTTTTTTTTTTATTTCAGATTTTGTTTTTGTAATTTCTCTTTGTTCCTTTTTCTCATTATCAAATTAATTTCCCATTCTTGTGAGTTCTGGCTTCAAAACTTACTAATTTACCTAGGTAAATCTATAGTAAGTTTAATCACATATAATTTGCAACTTTAGGATCACATTTATGGCAACAAACCAAAATGTCACACACAGGGTTTTGATTTCACGATGGCATTCTATAGACACTGTATGCAAGGAATGAGATGGGAAAACTTTCTACCACAGCCACAATAATGATGAAAGATCGGACTGTGCATATATAAAGAAAAAAAACTCTTTGTCTAACATTACCCAATATTATGTGGGGGCAAAGGGGTCTTAATCCTTCCTAATGCTTATCCAAGATTCTCACAATAATACATAGTAGATTATTCAATACTCAGATAGGCTGTTACTTATTTCAAAAAAAATTATTTCTGAAGTATAAGTCACTTAAAGAACATAGAAACCTTACTTTACAAAAGATTTCTAAAGGACATATTTTCACAAAGCCAAGAATTCATTAACAAAATCATCAACCACCATTTACATCTACCCAGAACGTGCCTGTTTTGTAAATTCAGATATTTATATATTGGATTTTCTTAAATAGAACACAACTGAATTTTTGTTATAGATGTATTTCTTTTGCAATGAATTCCAGAATGCTATATAAAATTTGCCTCAGACGTCTCCAAAAACTTTTCAGATGCAAGTGATATAAATTTCCAATTCAATTAT
Source organism: Carlito syrichta (assembly GCF_000164805.1). NCBI lineage: Eukaryota > Metazoa > Chordata > Mammalia > Primates > Tarsiidae > Carlito > Carlito syrichta. The sequence goes on from NW_006964230.1 coordinate 8,705, forward strand.
ATGAAAGAGTAAGAAAACCCATATTCCCCTAACTATCTCTCATTCTTTGCAAAAGAAAGTTTTGAAGTTCTTTAGAGACTACTGAGCCAGTAGTTAAGTCCCCACCAGCAAGGACCTTCACAGATCACATGTGTAAGGAAAATGCCCCTTAAATAAGGTCATAGATGTTTCATACAAATGATATATTCAAGAAGATTAACAAATGGAGAAAAAAACACCCTCAAGCTGAGGTGGATAAGACACCGTGTCTGCCTGAGGAGAAAACAGACTACAGGCAGTTTATTATAAAAGGCAGGTGCTTAGCAAAAAGCAGGTGGATTTCCCCAGTTAGTTTTTGTAAGGTAAAACCCGCACCCTGGTCAACAAGGTTCAGCAAGGCTAGCAGGGTGTGATCCCTACTGGCACAAGGAAACAATCTCTCTGCTCCATCCCTTTTCTCCCTGCTCCCACCTACCTAAGCACAACTCATTCCACTGTGTTGCCCTACACACCCATCCCATCCATCACACGGAGGCCATCCATTCAAGTTCTCTTCAATATCTCAGGGATCCATCAAGCTTTTTCGATCTCTACTGCCACTCCCTCCATCAAGTCACCTTTATCTTCAGGGACCCCTAACTGGTTTCACTGCCTCCAGTCTTAGACTCCACAATTCATTTTTCCCAAAGCAATCAGAACTTTCTTCCTAATTTACAGGTCTGCTGGTTAAATTCTTTCAGTGGTTCTTCAGTGCTATAAATCTATGGATAAAATCCAAATACCTTAGTATAGTTTCTAAAACCCTTTGTAAACAGGCTCAGAGGGGTTCAAAATTTTGCTATACATTGTAACCTGGGAAGCTTTTACAACTCCTAATGTCCCAGCACACCACATACCAATTAAGTTGAAATGTCTAGGGAAAGGAACCAGGCATCAGTATTTTTTAAATTCTCCACTGTTCATTGTGCAGTAGAATTTGGAAACCACTGAACCAGAGGCTACCTACCTCTCTGGACTCACCTACTACCACTCCCCTACTATATAAACCACTTGCCTAAAACCCTTTTATAAACCCCTTTTATCAATACTGCCTCATGCTTTCATGCATTTAAGGTTTTGCCTAGGCTGCTCATTCCCTCCCTCGGAACACTCTTAAGACATGTACAATTACCTCCCAGAATAGCTTAACTCAACTTACAGTAGAGTTCTAAAAAAAAATTCCCTAACAAAAATTTCCTATGGGGGGAAACCCAATAAGTCACCAACAAAGAAAACACACATTAAATGGCAACACATACAGATCTGTGTTGTAAATGTTGTAATGTACAATTAATAAATACAGCAAGGAATCAACATTCTATAATAATAAAGTATGGCCCTGCACCAGTTGACCTTTATCCAGTAAGTATTCATGGATGAGCTAAAGAGCAAAGTATAAAACTAGCAGTAATTTAAAGTGACTGGGAAACAAGAATTAGTTCATGGTAATCTCTCTGAGTATGGGCAGCCATCAGCAGACAGACAACCTGAGACCTGACTGAAGATCTTCATGGTACATTCCATCCTGGTGACAAGGGGCAGTTGATTCTCTAATATCATATTTAGATGATCCTTCAATAAACTATTATTGTTTGATCTCTCAATAAACCATTATTGATGTAAACAACACTGAAGTTTGTTTAGGAGAGACTGGTCAGTTTTACTTTGCTGATTTTTTGCTCTGCACCACCACATTCCCAACACATATACACCCACTCACACATACACACTCACCCTGCATCCTGCCACGCCTATGTACTCTCTGGCAATTTGTACTTCTTCTATGATACCACCGAACACAAGATGTTGGGACTGCTTGTTGACCTGACAGTAACCCTCATTAGACACCAGGTTCTCCAGGAAAAGGAACATGTCCACCTTGATGACCACAAATCACCAACAGGAAACACCAGATGTAAACTTCTACGAAAAGAGACTGTGTCAGGCAACCCCATCGGGTCCCCTCCTGCTCTGGTAGCATTTCTGTCCTCTCAATAAATCCTGCTTGTTGGAAATGGTGGCTCAAGACTATAATCCCAGCACTTTGGGAGGCAGAGGCGAGACGATGGCCTGAGTTCAGGGGATCGAGACCAGCCTGGGCAACTCAGCAAGACCTCATCTCTACAATAAATCAAAAGAGTAGCGGGGTGTGGTAGCGTGCACCTGTAGCTACTTGGAAGGTTGAGGCAGAAGGATCACCTGAGCCCAGCAGGTTGATGCTGCAGTGGCCATGAACATGACAATGCACTCTAGCCTGGGCGACAGAGTGAGACTCCAATTCAGAAAATAAGTAAATAAATAAGTAAATCCTGCTTTTTTAAAAAAAAGAAAAGAAAAGACACTGTGTCTTTGTTGTTCAACACTATATCTACAGCAATCACTACAGTACTTGCACATAGTGGGCACTCAAATTATTGAACCCCTAAAAATTGATAGTTGGCAAGCAGTCTTGAAAATCTGAGAGACGCTGGGCTCGGTGGCTTAGTTTGTAATCCCAGGACTTTGGGAGGCCTAGGTGAGTGGATTGCGTGAATACATGGGTTCGAGATCAGCCCAGGCAACTTGGTGAGACCTCGTTTCTACAATAAATAAGAAATTAGCTGGGCATGGTAGTGTGCCTGTAATTCCAGCTACTTGG
>NW_006964231.1:0-503 GCF_000164805.1 Carlito syrichta
TGAGAGGTTGACCCAAGTTAGGCGGTGTGAGAGCAGCCTGGGCAACCTAGTAAGGAAAGAAAAGTAAGACAGAAAGAAAGAAAGAAAGAAAGAAAGAAAGAAAGAAAGAAAGAAAGAAAGGAAGGAAGGAAGGAAGGAAGGAAGGAAGGAAGGAAGAAAGAAAGGAAGAAAGGAAGGAAGGAAGAAAGAAACAAATGTAGAAAGAAAGAAAGAAAGAAAGAAAGAAAGAAAGAAAGAAAGAAATCCATTGTTCTGCAAAACTTGTGTCCTTAGTCCTTCCCCACCAGCCCACCCACATGTGAAGGTCTCCCAAGCTCAGCACCTTTCACCCACAACCCTCCCCATGACTGCTCCCTCTTTGGTGTGGGAGTTCCCAAGGCTCCCTGGCTTTGTTCTTGCCCCTCTCCTCTCTGATGTGTGAAAATGTGCCTCAGGCAGGCTGACCCTCCCTCTCAGCAACAAGGACCTTTCACCAATATATGCTAGGGACAATCCCTCACCTG
>NW_006964232.1:0-714 GCF_000164805.1 Carlito syrichta
CGGGTTCGAGACCCGCCTGGGCAGCGAGACCTCATCTGTACAATAAATCAAAAAATCAGTTGGGCACGGTAGAGCATGCCTGTGAATCAGGCTACTTGAAAGGTTGAGGAGGAAGGATTGCTGGAGTCCAGCAGGTCGAGGTTGAGGTGGCCTGGAGTGGCCAGTGCACTGTAGTTTGCGTGACAGAGTGAGACTCCAACTTAAAAAAAAAAAAGAATTCATATGAAACAATAAAGAACCAACAATAGCGAAAAGAATCTCATCAAAGGAATCTAAGCAGGAGCTATCAGTGTTCTAGACTTTAAAAATGGTAGCTATTCAGGGATGGGCCAAGAAATGTTCATTATGGAGGGACTGATTTTTTAAGAAGTGTATAATATTCCAATGATAACTGTTTTTCCTTTTAATACGTTAGAATACATGGTATAATTCTGCCTTCAAAATTGACAACTGCAGTGTTTCTTACATAAATTCTGAATGTTTTATTCCGCCTGTATTGAAACTTGTTGAGATTCCAGATATATATCATTCTTAGATAACTGAACCTTGAGATTCAGTGTACCTAAGTGCTATTCAGAAGGCAGAATGCATAATAAATATTAAATTTTTTAGAAAATAAAAGAGTATCATAGTTTAATACAGCTTTATCCATTCTTAAAATTTGTGAACATTTTCTTGGGGCACTCTGTATTTTCTGCTTGTTAATTTTCATTT
>NW_006964233.1:0-5165 GCF_000164805.1 Carlito syrichta
CCCACTGCCAGCTTGCTCTTCAGCCTGCTATCAGCTCCCAGCCCATGGACTTCCCCCCACGCACTGAACTGCTGACATGGCCACCACCACTGTCGCCCACTCACCAGGGGTGGCCCTTGGCTCCCAGCCCGTGGAGTTCCTTCCATGTACCACACTGCTGAGTGGCTGCCACCACTGCCACTCCCCTCCCCAACCTGGGTGACCCTCAGCATCTGCCTCATGGAGCTCTGGGCTCTCCCACCTGCTGCACCATCCTGCCCAGCCTGGCCTGTGCCTCCCTGTGCCATGTCGAACTGCAGCACCCAGCTGTCTCACACTCCACCTCCCCCAGCTTGGCCCCCAGCCACAGCAGATGAGAAATCAGCTGGAGCCCTGAGACCAGGAAGAGACCTGCATTGCCCAGCCCAGCTCCACTCAGCTCTGTCCAGCCCCCAACCTGGGACCTAAGGTAATAGCATCAAAATGGGAGAGACAGAAACCCCTCTCCCATACTAGATTGGACACAGGTCAGATCAGAGTGGCAGATTTGATAGGCAGCAAGTCGACTGAGTCCAGTTCTGACCACAGCAGGCATGGGGCATCTGACTCTAGACATGAGCAGCCCTACCAGCCTGTGATGAGAGCTCGAGATCAGAGCTGAAAGGACATTAAACTTAGAGGAACAATCTCAGAGCATACTTGGTTCCATTGTTTTAGTTATTATCTGTTTGTTTTACTCATCCTTTTTCCCCTCTCTTTTCTCTCTCTTCTTATGGTTATTAATAACATTTTCAAGGTTGCTTTGTTTCTGTTAGTTTACTGATGTTTTCCTTTAGATTTCATGTTTGTGTAGGGAAATAGTATGTCAATAAGGAGGGTGGTTAATTTGTTTGTCTGTATGATTGTATGCTTTCTTTTTTTTCTCTTTTCTGTCTTTGTGTCTCTATTCATTTGTTAGTTGGTATGTTTGTCTGTTTCCCCCCTTACTCTACTTTCTCTCCAGCTTCCTCTTCCCCCCATCACTGTTCCATTCTTTTCCTTTTTCTTACCTCATTTTACTTTCAGGGAGCAAACATATATCTTCATTGCATGGACAGATTGCAAGGCAGTGGGAAGTGGGTTCCAGGTACACATACACCTGTTGGTGGATACTGGAATCTGCAGATAGATTTTGAGTCACAGCCCTTCCCTCAATTAAATCTCAAAACTGAAAAAGCACAGCCCCCAACCTATAGTTCAGCTTCAGAATTGAACAAAGCTACAAGGTTCACATAACGAAGAACAGGAGATTGAGCAAACAGAAGTAAAAGCAACCCTACCACCCCTGAACAGAAGAATTAAAGAAGATGAAGAAAAAAGGAAAAAGTGGGAAGGAAAATCTACACAAATGAAGAAAAAAACAAAAGAAGAATACAGGTCTCACACAGACCCCTAGGAGGTCAGACACTGAGAAAACAGACTTCAGATGCAAACAAGGAAGTGCCCCCTGAATGACTGATCACATATTACAAACCCAGACACCAAGACATTAATAGAGAGAATAAACAGAATTGAGGAGAGACAAGAGGAAAATAGGAAGGAGTTGATAACTGAGATAACCACAGTAAAGAATATTGTGATTGAAATAAATAACAAACTAATAAACATGGAAAGCAGAATTAGCCAAGCAGAAGAATCTCAGAGTTTGAGGACCAAAATGTAGAACTAATCCAAACTATCAAAAACATTGAAAAGAACCTTAAAGAGACAGAACAAAACCTACAAGAGATGAGCAATTACTTCAAGAGACTGAACCTAAGAGTAATTGGGCTTCCTGAGGCAGAAAGATAGACAGAGACGACCCTAGAAAAAACATCCCATGATATTATTCAAGAAAACTTCCCTCATCTCATCAGGGATGTGAAAATTCAAATACAAGAGATTCAGAGAACCCCTGCAAGACAACAAATGAGAACACCAAGTCCTAGACACATAATAATTTGCCTCTACAAAGAAGGTATAAAAGAAAAAATCCAAAGGCAGCAAGCGGAAAAGGTCAGACTACCTACTAGGGAAGACCATTTAGAATAGCAGCAGCTTTATCTACAGAAACACTTCAGGCTAGGAGAACTTGGAGGCCAGTCTTCAAAGTTCTCAAAGATAAACAATTTCCACCAAGAATAACCTACTCAGCCAAGCTAAGCTTCATCACTGAGGAGATTTAAAATGTTTCCCAGACATCCATTCCCTAAGAACTTATGCTGCCTCTAGACCACATCTACAAGAAACACTTAAGAAAGTATTAACCACAGAAGAAAAGAAAAAAAGAAGAACAACATTCTTCATAGGAGTACAGGAAAAAGATTGAAAACACACATGAATCAACCCCAAAACCAACAGAAAGAACAAACACACAGGGACAACTAAAACTCTATAAGAACTTCATGACAGGGATAAATCCTCACATTTCAATAATTAGCCTGAATGTGAATGCACTAAATGCACCACTGAAAAGACACAGAATGACAAAATGGATATATATCATGAGGCAACAATATATTGTCTCCAAGAGACTCATCTCACCAGAAAGAACACTCACACACACAAAGTAAGAGGATAGGAAGAAAAATTTCAGACAAACAGACCAAAAATGAAAGCAGGAGTTGTGATCTTAATTTCAGACAAAATACCCTTTAAGCTATCAAAAATTTAAAAAAGATACAGAAGGTCACTACATGAGAAAAAAAGTTTCAATCCATCAACTAGAAATATCCATCCTAAACATATATGCACCCAACGTAGGAGCAACAACTGTCATAGAGCAGCTTTTAGGCAAACTTTAAAAGATACTGACTCTAACAATACCATAACTGAGACTTTAATACCTCACTCACAACCCTAGACAGATCATCAGGACAAAAAATCAGCAAGGAGATCCAGAACCTCATTGTTGGACTTGACCAAATGGACTTAATTGATACCTACAGAACACTCCACATCGACCACAGAATATGCTTTCTCCACATCACTGTATGGAACATACTCTAAGATCCACCACATCCTTAGCCATACATCAAGCATAATCAAATTTCATAAAATTGAAATTTTGCCATGCACCTTCTCAGACCACAGTGGAATTAAAAATAAATATCAACACCAACAAAGTTCCCCCCAAACCCACAAAGACCTAGACACTAAACAGCATGATGCTAAGCAACTCCTGTGTCAACATGGAAATCAGGACAGAGATTAAAAGATACCTAGAAACAAATGCAAAGGATGAAACATCTTACCAAAATCTCTGGGATGCTATGAAAGCAGTAGTAAAAGGAGAATTCATATCTCTACAAACACACATGAAGAAAATGGAAAGATCATAAGTTAACAGCCTAACAAGTCAGCCAAGGAAGCTGGAAAAGCAAGACCATCAAAACCCTAACTTTACCAGAAGAATCCAGATCACAAAAATAACAGCCCATATCTGGGACATAGAAGACAAAAAGATAATACAAAAAAATCAATGAAACAAAAAGCTGGTTCTTTGAAAGAATAAACAAGATCGATGCTCCCCTAGTTTGACTGACTATGGAAAAGAGAGAAAAGTCCCCCCAAAACACAATCAGAAACACGAAAGATGAAGTGACATCTGATCCTGAAGAATACAAAAGATTATCAGGGATTACTATGTATACTTATATGGAAACAAACTTGAAAATCTAAAGGAAATGGAGGACTTTCTGACATCCCACAACCTCTTTAGGCTGAAAAAAGAAGAAATCAAGATCCTAAGTAGACCAATAATAATCCAGGAAATTAACTATGTCATAAGAAAGCTACCTACAAAAAATGAATAAATAAAAGCCCTGGACCAGATGGTTTTCCAGCAGAATTCTACAAGACATACAAGGAGAAACTGATATCAATCCTACTGAAAGTATTCCAGGTGATTGAGAAAGAAGGAACTCTCCCAAAATCATTTTATGAAGCTACCATCACATGATACCCAAGCCCAGTAAAGATCCAACAAAGAAAGAGAACTACAGACCAATATCCTTGATGTACATAGATGCTAAAATTCTCAACAAGATCCTAGCAAACTGAATTCAACAGCACATCTCAAAAGTCATTCCTCACCACCAAGTAGGCTTCATCCCTGGGATGCCAGGCTGGTTCAACATTTGTTAAGACCATAAACGCAATTAAATATATCATCGGGCATAAAACTAAAACCACATGATTAAATCATTAGATGCAGAAAAAACTTTTGACAAAATCCAGCACCTTCTTGATAAAAACTCTTAAACATCTAGGCATAGATAAGACATACCTCAAATAGTAAGGGCTATCTGCTAGAAACCCACAGCCAGCATACTGCTAAAAAGATCTAAGTTGGAACGATTTCCCCTGAAAATTGGAACAAGACAAGGATGACCACTCTCATTCCTCCTGTTCAATTTAATTGTGGAAATCCTAGCTAGAGCAATCAGAGAATAGAAGATGATCAGGGGTATATAAAAAGGAAAAGAGGAAGTCAAGTTATCTCTTTACAGATGTCATGATTGCATACCTTGAAAACCCAAGAGAATTTGTCAAAAACCTCCTTGCACTGATAGAGGACTTTGGAAAATCTCAGTGTATAAAATAAATATGCAAAAGACAATTGCATTTCTATAAACCAATAATAAACAAACAGTAACCCCAATAAAAGCACAATTCCATTCACAATAGCCACACACAAAAATTGAAATACCTTGGCATCTTCCTAACCAGAATTATGAAAGATCTTTACAATGAAAATTCCAAAACACTGCTCAAAAAAATCAAAGATGACACAAACAAGTGGAAAAATATTCCATGCTCATGGATTGGAAGAATCAACATCGTTAAGCTGTCCATTCTACCTAAGGCAATCTACAAATTTAACACAATATCCATCAAATTAACAGTAACATTCTTCTCAGACCTAGAAACAATACAGGAATTCATATGGAAACATAAAAGACCAAGAATAGCCAAAACAACCCTCAGCAAAACAAACAAACAAAAAGCAGGAGGTATCATACTCCCAGACTTTAATCTTTATTATAAAGCTACAATAATCAAAACATCCTGGTATTGGTACAAGAACAGGCATATAGACCAATGGAATAAAATTGAGGTTCCAGAAGCAAAACCTCAATTTCCCAACCAACTCATCTTGACAAAGC
>NW_006964234.1:0-2064 GCF_000164805.1 Carlito syrichta
AAATCATGATTTTGTTCTTTTTTTATGGCTGCGTAGTATTCCATCGTGTATATGTACCACATTTTTTAATCCAATCCTCTTTTGATGGCAGCATGGTGTTTCAGGTTCTTGCTATTGTGAACAATGCTGCGATAAACATACGTGTGCAGGTATCTTTTTTATAGAGTGATTTGTGGTCTTCAGGGTATATTCCCAGTAGGGGGATTGCAGGGTCATATGGAAGGTCAATTTTTAGAGCTTTTAGGAATCGCCACACTGCTTTCCACAGAGGTTGCACTAGTTTACACTCCCACCAACAGTGTAGAAGTGTTCCCTTTTCACCACACCCTCTCCAGCAGCTGTTATTTTTTGAGTTGTTGATAATTGCCATTCTGACTGGAGTTAGGTGGTATCTCAGTGTGGTTTTGATTTGCATCTCCCTGATGATTAGTGAGGTTGAGCATTTCTTCATGTGTTTGTTGGCTGCTCGAATGTCTTCTTTTGTGAAGTGTCTGTTCATGTCTTTTGCCCATTTTATAATGGGGTTGTTTGTTTTCTTCTTTTCAGTACGCTTCAGTTCCTTGTAGATCCAGGATGTTAAGCCTTTGTCAGACCTAGAGTTGGCAAATACTTTTTCCCAGTCTGTAGGCTGTCTCCCTGCTCTCTTGATGGTTTCTTTGGCTTTGCAGAAGCTTGTCAGTTTAATAAGGTCCCATTTGTCTATCTTCTCTCTTAAGTCCTGTGGGTTTCGGGTTTTGTACAGGAATTGGATGCCAGTTCCGATTTCCATGAGAGTATTTCCTTCCTTTTCTAAGGTTCTTATGGTTTGAGGTTTTACATTTAGGTCTCTGATCCATTTGGAGTTAACCTTTGTGCATGGTGATATATAGGGGTCCTGTTTCAATCTTCTGCATGTGGTCAACCAGATTTCCCCACACCATTTACTGAATATGTTCACTTCTCCCCAATGGCATGTGGTGGGGGCTTTGTAAAAGATGAGTTGGTTGAAGAATTGACGTTTTGCTTCAGGAATCTATTTTCTGGTCCGTTGATCAATATACCTGGTCATGTACCATCACATAACTGTTAAGAAGATTGACACTTTATACTAAGGTGATGTGATACCTATTGTTGACCAACACAATTATCCATATTATCACTATAAGGAATAACAAAAGTATACAAATAAACTGAAAATGCATATATAAAAGACCATTTATTTAGTCAAATGATGCAGAAGAACATTTTATGTTAATAAAGCAATGAGGGGAATTCAAGGTGACCAACAAATGAATCTGGCTACAAAAAAATGTATAAACCTTCACACATTTCCCCCAAATTCATTGAGACTTGCATAAAAGAACTATGTGACAAATGCCAAAACTGGTGAAACATTCCAATTCTTATGTTTTAGGATATGCAGTCAAACCCACCATACAAAAGCATATAAAATGCACAGACAATTTGCAATAGAGTGGGAAATGTCTAAGTAAAACACAAATATAGTTAGCCTCACTAGTAAGGAATATTGCAAAGTACAGGTGGTTGGTATATCTCTTTTTACCTATAATGTACATGTTTTATTTCATTTGAATTTACCAAAGAGGACAGTGAAAAATGTATGCCTCATGAACTGGTATTGTCAGGTAGTATTTGGAAGGAATTCATTGGTCTGAATCTTGCTTATCAACATGGAAACATGCACAAATATGCCTTTATCACATGTTCTCACTCATAAATAGACCCTGAACTATTATCATAATACTATAAGAAAGGTATTGGCAGTAGTGGAAACTGCCAGAAAGGAGGGCATGCTTCATCAATAATGGTATCTGATGTCAAACCAGGTGACATGGGGACCAAAGTTAGGCCCAAACTTTACCTGTACAATGACTATTTGTATACCTAAACCTGAGTTGCACCCCACATCTTTAAAATAAAAATTAAAACACAAAAGTAAGTCTTACAAGCTGCTGCCAGCTAAAAAATAAAATCAATAAGAAATGTCCTTAATTCAGTTTATATCCCTCCATAGCTAATACTTCATTTCTGTTCTCTAATTAATTGCAAAGATCTTTGGGCAAA
>NW_006964235.1:0-9406 GCF_000164805.1 Carlito syrichta
AAATCATAGTTCATACAAAGAAATGTTCATAGCATCTTTAATTGGAATCATAAAAAAACTGGAACCAAGCTGCACATCCATCAACAGATTAATGAATAAAACAATGTGGCATCTCCATACAGCAATTAAAAGAAAGTGAATCATTGATACACACCAAAAATATGAATGAATTTCAAAAAATTATGCTGAGTAAACAAAGCTAGGGGAAAAAAAAACAAACAAAAAACAAATATTCCTTGACTACAATGAAGTTATATGTCCTTGGAAGTCAAAACTTTACATCGAAAATACATTTTTGACATACAACATTTTCAATTTATGATGGGTTTATCCAGGCATAGGTTGAAGAGCATACTGAATGTGCATTACTTTCACACCATCATAAGCCAAACAATGTAATTCAAACCATCATAAGTTTGGGAACGTTGTATGTAATTCAATTTATATAAAATTATTGGAAATGCAAGTTAATCTTGAATGACAGGAAATCAGAGCCTGTTCCTTACAAGGGAAGGGATAAGTGGAAGAACTTCAGAGAAGTCCAAGGAAATTTTAGGGGGGAATGAATATGTTTACCCAACTCATGACTGGTAGTTTTGACCATATAGCCACTTAATGATGACCCATGGTCATATTTTCCATTTGTGCCAGAGTCCAATAGCATGAGAATTACTCCTTTTCAGGTGGTGTATAATACTCCTCCGTAGATAGCATGGTCTTTCTGCAGAACCCTAGGGGACAGTGCTGTGGCTCTCCTACTGGGGCTTGTCAGAGACTCCATAGGCATCTTCTTGTACCACAGAAACCTCTGATATTGTGGGATCTTCCAGGTTATGTGGTCCAAGTGACAGGGATATTTGTATCACAGCATGAACCTGCTGCAGAACTTTCTCTTACAGATTCTACTTAAAAACTGGTAGCCATTTATATCACTCAGTCTATGATTTGGAGAAAAATTACAAAAGGTGAAATATGCTGACTTCCAAACTCAAAAAAGGTTTTCCAGGCACTACATGGATCTCTTAGTGCAAGAAGATGCAAGGTACAGTAAAATTGTTTGTCCCCTTGTAAGAGATAGCCCGACGGTTCCCAGATCACTACACTTTGTAGATGTGACAGCCGCCTTAGTCTTTGTGGTATTTATCTCCAACTCTGTAGCTGGCATGGATCTCACCAGTGTATTCCAAGTACAAGGTAAGAAACATGATGTCATAAATATAGTGAACCAACGTGCTGTTGTATGAAACATTCAGAAGATATATTGTGATAGAGAGAGGGAATTTTGCCATGGCCTTGGGGCAAGGCTGGGAATGTGTCCTATTGTTACATATTCAGGGAGTGACACTCTAGATGGGGATGTAAAAAAATCATTCATCAGTTTCTAGCCTCACACATAGATCTGTTATCTTGCCACTTGCAGCACTGCAGCTGGCTATGGGATTGTGGCTACTACTTGATTCTGTTTTCAGTGGTCCCCTGGATGCTGTCACTGAATTTCTCTGTTCCTTTGCTTTCCTTTTCTTTTTTCCAGTTGAGGCCCCTGAAACAGCCTTCATCTGCAGCAAGACAGTAAACTTAAATCAGCACCACATCCCACGTGGAAATGGGAGAGTGAGATTATTATGAATCTTAGAGTAAAAAGATACAAGTATGTGCTCATCAGTATATCTACATTTATATCACCAGTCTGATACCCAGATAGAAGCAATGGCTTATTTCATAGACTATACTCCAATAATGCTCTAAATAAAAAGTTATGTAGCAGTTCACACTATTATAAGGTAGTCTTGAGTATAATCACAAATTTCTGATGTATTTTTAGTGAAAATTACAACCCTGAATACAGATTGACAATGAAGAGACAAATACATGAATTTTCTACCTAAGAACTGGTATAATAAGGGATTCAGTCAACCATCAAACCTACCTATATGGCTTAGACTCCTTCATCTTAGTGTAAGATCAGAATACCTTCAGTGTTCTGTTTGGAGGGGAAAAAAAAGGACAGCTGAGATGAAGGGCCTCTGGCCCCAATTTTCCTTTCAGGTTGTGTAAGTCAAATCAGCTCACATGTTGGGGCTATCATTGATCTCAACTCTGTTACACATCTACATTTGTCACTGGAAAGATGGAATATATTACATTAAGATTTGAATAGTCACTGATGAGTAGTCAAGAGCAACAGATATTACTCAAACATTTTACTCTGGAGCTGACAACAAACTTTGGAATTATAACAAATAGAAATGTCATATCTGTGTGCATATGCATTTTCCACCTACTAGCAGAAGGCACTGTAAAATTTGTAAAGACTAGCATCCTTGTATCTCATAATTACTACCTTAATAAGTTCAAGTTTTAATAAAGAAAGCAGTAACACCAACAAAACTAGAACTGAGGGGTTGCCAAGTGTTCCCAGAAAGAGTATCTGCCATATTAAATGATTTGGAGTAGATCATATATTCATCCACCAATTTATCCATCCATCAATGCAACAGAATCAAACATGGGACTCTGAAAAATATAGGTTACTAGGTAAACCTTCAGAGATAATGATTTGAGAATCTGGAGTAAGGCTTGGACATCCATATTGTTAAGAACTTCCCCAAGCCATGGTGATACAACTGCAGATTCAGTTGATGTTGCGAGGCAACACTGGAAATGAACTTGGAAAGTATGCACACAGAATAAAATTTGCATAACTTCTAGGTAACAATGTTTTGCAGAAAACAGAACAGCAGTTGTAAAAGTCAGTGTTGAATTTGCTGTATTTCAAATTAAAGCATTAATTGGTAGTAATGATATCTCAAATACTGAAATTATACCTGTTCTAAAAGTATGTATTTGAATTATTGGTTCCAATGGTACCCATCTCAGCAATGGAAGTTACCATCTGTTTATGGTTTGTAAGCATTCCACTCCTCTCTAGACAGCTCATAAAAAGAGATAATTAACACAAGTAGCATGGGGCATTCAGCTTATGCAGATCCTTGTGAATGGGTTCTAGGTGTCACTCATTTTCTAGGAAGAAAATCCCTGCATACCATACTGAGCACAGTGACTGCCCCAAACTTAAGTAGAGGAATACATATTCCCCTTTTTCATATGGAACATCTTTGGCAGTGATGGGCAATCACTTTTAACTGCTGTAACAAGAATATCATTATCCACTGACTAGGGAGTCCAGAGGCAAGTTGGACTTCAGAGCTGGGTGATTTACTAGTGCAGTGATGACCCAGGAGCTTTCTATCTATCTGCTCTGTCAGTGATAGCCTCAGTATCCTCCTAAATCTGCACTCTCGCATGGGTTAATAAGATAGTAAATTGGTTCTTCATGCTTCCTTGTGCCTGGACAGCCCGGGTGAGGGAGTGGAATGGTAGTAGGAGCCTGGCTTGTGTCTAGAAAGACCTTTCCCAGAAGCATTCATCAAACTCTCTCATCATGGACCAGAATTTAGTGGTATGCTTATTCTCAAGCCATTGCTGACAAAGAGAATAGGACTATCAGCAGACTTGCCACTTAAGCTTAAGTTACTTATTCAAACTACATTGTTGATACCCAATGAGAAGAAAGAAATGGACATTAAACTGTATCCAGAGTGTTCTTAAAATATTGGAAGTTAAGTGCTCACCTTCCCTTTCCATTTCTCCTCTTTGGAGGAACCACAGTAGAAATATAGGGTTGATGACAACAAAGTACATCATTATTTTCATTGTCATGAAGAGAATAAAATAGCCACAGAACTAAATTAGAGGCATAAAATCCTGTTGCTAAATTCTGAAAGGAAGTCCATTTATATAAATGGTAAGGAAATCAGGCACAGTTCCTGCTCTTAAGGTGCTTACTGTCTGGCTTAGGGAATGACAAAAAGGGTTTATGTAGAAAATTACACATGAATGGACCTTCAAGGATCAGAGTAATCTTGAAGTGTTGAGGCTTAAGACAGTTCATGAATAGAGGACAGCATGAAGTCCACTGTGTTGACAGTGAGTATAGACTTGTTTGAGGGCAGCATGCAATTCCACTTAACTAGAACAAGGGACATGTATGTATAAAAGAGTGGTGGAACATAAGACCAGAGAGATCATCTGAAAGATATTGTGGAAAACCTTGGGCATCAGACCTAAGAACTTGAACGTTGTTGCTCAAATGTAGGTTATATGAAGCCAATGAAAGTTTTAGAGCAGGATAGTTAAGTAATTTAATCTGAACTTTTGGGAACTAATCATGCAGTGAATATGAATTAAGTATGCAGTGAATGTGACTGGTGTTTTAGGTAATCTAGAAGCTGAATTTTGAGGATGTGAATTACAATAGTAGTAGTAGAAAGAAGCAGATGCAGTAGGTACTCCTGAAAGTATAGAGACTGGGTGGTGGGCATAAAGTACACAAGATAGTTCAGAGTGATCCAACATTTCAAGTCTGAGCACCTGGAAGAGAACAGGGCTTTAAATAAGTGAGTGAGGAGAAGAAGTAGATCTGTGTGAGAAAATGAGAAATTTCATTATGTGCACATTGATTTCATCCACCAATGGAATCACATATAATAGCAGTCAGAAAGCTTGGCTAGAGTAATAGAGCTTCACTTCTGACAAAGGCAGATAGATGCCTGTGTTCTAAACATGAACTACTGAGTTAGAATCTTCAGAAGTAGGTAACACAGCCTGTTTTTTTCTTTTGTTTTTATTTTTTTAAAGCATCATCGATAATTCCCATGCAAGAATGTTATTAGTTAAAGGCTAAGTACTCATTTTCACTGATAGAATACTCTGCATAGGAGTTTCCATCATGCCAATTCCATCTTGCCAACTTTACATGCATGATTTGAAAGACATTTTTCTATATATTTTATGTCAAAAGTCAACTTAGTGTATTCCACTCAACCCCTTTTCTCAACACATTGAGCACATGAGAATAATTTGAAGGCTTTTCACTTTTCTAAGACTTCATCGCTCTTAAAAAACACAGTTTGCAATTTAGTTGTGTGCTGTAAATGTTGCCATAAACAAATCAAGCTCAACTACATTCTTCAAACTGCTCTAAACAGAATATCTATTACATTTTTGATTCTTATATTTCAGGAAAGAACAAAAATTTAAGTGACCTACATTCTGCACACTCTTGTAAATAATACCAGCATGCCACAAATTTGAGGTGAAGAGGTCTGGATTACAAAGTGCCATTTCCTGGGATTTTCCATAATTTGTTCATTGATAACATGTGCTGCTTGTTTGCTTTCTATTAAACAAGAAGAGATGGTTAAAATTGTGCTCCAATTAGTGTACCAACTTTCCAGTTTTGCCAACAGTTCATCTTGCTTCTGTCCCACACAAAGAGAACTTCGTACACAGAAAGAGAGTAGCAGTGAGACTACTATGGATAAATGTTTGCATCAGGATACATTAGGGAAGTCTACAACCTTAAAATAAAAATCAATAACCTGGTGGTAATATTGGCTGTGTACATGAAGAGAAAAGCCACTTACGAAGCAATATAATCAATAAAAATAGCATATGTTGAACTCACCAGTCAATAGAGAAATGCCTGCTAAAGTGGAAAGAACATATTTTTTTTCACCTATCAGATTGAAAAACTTATGATGCAAGTAAGAATGCAGAGAAATCAGAAGCATGAAAATATTGTTGGCAGGGGAGTCATTTGACAGAGACACCTGTAGAATTTGGCAGGGGTGTCACTTGACAGAGACACTCATAGAACTTGGCGGGGATGTAATTTGACAGACACACCCATAGAATTTGACAGTCTCTGTTTCCATTAAAGCAGCAATACCCTCTGACCCAGAAATTCCTCTTACCCAAATTCTTACATATGTGCAAAAATATATATATGAAGAAAATGTTACAACTGTGTTCACAAGAGCAAGAAATTGAAAACAAGATAGCTGAATCGAAACAGTGCAAACTAGATAAATGGTGATATATGCATATTCTGGAAAATCATGGCCAGACAAATATAAGGAAGTGTCCTTGGTGGGTTGATTTTTTCTTTTAACAAATAAAAAAGGAAAGTAGCAGAACTGGATTTATAATTTGATGATGATAAGGTTAAAAATACAAACTAATACTAAATCTTTTCTAAGGGAATACATCTGCTTATAAAAGGATGAAAAAGTTGGTATAGGGTTTCGTGGTCACATCTGGTAAGTGAAGAGAGGGTTGAAATCTGAGGGAACTTTAGCCCAATCTACAATGAGAAAATCTTGTAGTATCAAAGTAGTATTCATATATTACTTGGGTAAACAAATTATTAGGGCAAACCCCTCAGGTCCCCTTGCCACCATGGGAACTTTTCTGTGCTCTCAATAAATATTGCTTTCTAAAAAAATAAATTGTTAAGAATTCTAAAAGCTATGTTGATAGGTAGTGGTATCTAAAAGGTAGGGATAAGTCTGAATTGTCAAATACAACTTTGTAGAGCCTGTTTCTATTTTCTGACTTTTCATATCTTTTTTCTTGTAATTTCCAAGTAGCTAGATACTTTCAAATGTATCATCCCATGTGTTATTCCTAATCTGAGAGGAAGGGCAAGTAATGAGAGGCAAGCATTAGGTTATTTTACAATATCCCATGGATCATAATTGACACAGTCTAAGTTTAAATTGAGGTCTTCTATTGTCAGGCCCACATGTCATTTTTGCTTCTTATGTCTGTGACTGATAAATTTACATAATTCCCTTCAGATCACCTGTCCTGGATTAGTCCTACATGAATATATGCCAAAGATCAACCCAGCTGAGCCAGATGTACTTTGCTCATCTCTGACTTACACAGTGCACAATATGCTCGCTGCCACGTGAGCAAGCATGAGCTGACTTTCCATCCACCACTTTCAGCCTCTACAGGCTAAAACAGTCAGATCCAAACACATCACTGAGCTCTGTGTGGTGGATCTGTAACAAGGGTCAATCTGACATCCTAGCAGTCGTATGATAGGCTTTTAGACCAGGTCATCCTGTGACTCCCAAACTGGATCATTCAGTCCAAGGGGAAAATATACTACATGAAGACATAAATGAACAAGAATTGTTTTTCCAAATCCATAATTAAGGAACTGGTTTTTCAAATGTCTCATCAGTATTATACAAACAAATATGTGTCAATAGGGGGATCTCACCAAAATTCTTCACTCTCTGAAATTATTAACTGTATTCCACCCCCTCCCCAAAATTATAGCATCACATCATTAAGTAAAACAGAGTTTTTCCCAGGAAGAAATAGACAAGGAATGGTGGGTAGCCTGCATATTACTAACTAAAGAGAATGAATCTATCATTCCTTTGGCATCCTAGTGCTGTTTCACAGTTTCTCAAAGGAATAGAGAACAGACACATTGAGAAAACTGGGCCTCTGGGAACTTAGTTGGATGACCTCATCTTACAGCTGAATCTGATGTTGGCAGAGGTTGAAAGACACTGGAAGATAATGACCCATGAAAATCCTGGCTAGTCACATGAACTGTTATTTTTTTAATGTATCATGAGAATCTCTTGAAAAGTTGATACAAATATTAAATAAAAGAAAACCAGGAACAACCTTAGAATAAGAGTTGAACTAGGCTGAGTGCATTGACTCATACTTGTAATCCCAGCACTTTTGGAGGCTTAGATGGGAGGAACACTTGAACCCAGGAGTTCGAGACCAGTGTAGGCAACTTAGTGAGACCTCATCTTTACATAAAATCAAAAAGTTAGCCAGGTATGATGGCACATGCCTGTAGTCCCGGCTACCTGTAAAGCTGAGGCAGAAGGATTGCCTGAGCCCAGGAGGTCTAGGCTGTGGTGAGCTGTTACAGTGCTACTGTACTTCAGCCCAGACATCAGAGTGAGACTCCAACTCAAAAAAAAAAAAAAAAGGAAGAAGAAGAGGAACTAATATAAAGTGAAGAATGTCAAATAGTAAATACACAGTAGAGCTCAGATTTTTGGAAAAGTCTAAAGTATAAATTAAATCATCTAATTATACATACAATGAAGAGGTAGTTACACATATGGAAAGGTAGAAAGCAAATATATATGTTGTGTAGTTATTGATGGGAACTGAACACACACATTGCATACACACAAAAAAGATTCTTGACATCATTAGTAATTGAGGGAATGCAAATAAAATTACAGCATAAACCCATCAGCAAAATTAGAATACTTTTAATTTAAAAAACGGATCTTGTCTTTCTTGAGTCTTAGTCACTCTTTCTCTAATCCTTGACTATACCCGGAAAAACTCAAATCATTCTACATAAAAGATACCTGTACAGGCATGTTTGTTGTAGTTATATTCACAATAACAAAATTGGAACTGACTAAGCTGCCCATCGAAGCTGGACTTGATGAAAAAATGTGGTACATATACACAGTGGAATATTATGCAACCACAAAGAAGAACCAATATATGAACATTGCAGCAACTTGGATTAATTTAGAGTTTATCGTAGTCAGTGATCTGTCACAGAAACAAAACTGAGTACCATATGTTCTTACTCATGAGTGAACCTTGAACAATTATCATAATCCTATAAGAATGGGATTGGTAGCAGTGGGAAACTGTCAGGGGAGTAGGGGTGGGATTGGCAGTTGAGGAAACTGCCAGGGGAGGGAGGGGCATACCTCATCAACAAGGGTACCTGCATAATGAACAATTGTATACCTAACCCTGAATTGTACCCTACATCTTTAAAATATAAACTAAAATAAAATAAATTTTTGAAAAGACAGGCAATGCTATATATTGACAATTATGTGATAAAATTGGAACTCTCCTAAACTGTTAGATAATAACTCATCAGTAGCACCTCTGATTTTCTGATAGTCTTTGCAATCTGTCAAATGTCTATGACTGACAACTTGAGATATTCTAATATATGATAGTAAGACTGACAGTGTGAATTGTAGACACATTTCATGAAGAAAGTTGCCTGGAGTATGGAGAAGTCATAATGAATGGAATTTGGGATTAAAAAATAAGATAAAGTCCTTTGTAGGTCTCCCTCCTTAACGACTAGATATTGTTAATACTACAGCTATGAAAGTTCTGAGGGAAACCACTGTGTCCAACCCTCAGATTTCCTTAGAAACAACAAAAATTACAACTATATACTTTAGAAGCTTTACATTTATTATCAATGCCTACAATATTCAATGTTACAGCTTTTAGAAAAAATGTTCTTAAAAATTATGTTAATCTAATTGAAGTAACTAATCTGAAATAACTGATATAAATACCTTTATACCTTAAGTCCATTATAGTAGAGCAACACTGTACAATAGACAGATTCCCATTTATAACTGTAAAATTTTATTGCCACATTTTAAAAACAGAAACAAATGACCTAATTTAAATACCATGTGTTTTCAAAACATTATATTCTAAATATTATTGTTTTATATTA
>NW_006964236.1:0-4937 GCF_000164805.1 Carlito syrichta
CAAAGATGGAGATTGTGGTAAGCTGCTCCCTTCATCCTGTCATTTCACTGAAATTTACCTCCAGCACACACCACCCAGGAAACTTATCTTCAGTGGTGAGGGGCATTAGGTGGGTGGTGAAAAGACAAGTACATGAGCAAGGACAGGCACCAATGAAGCAGTGTAAACTCGGGCTCCAACCAATGTTTACAGCAGATTCTTTTGGGATTGGTTATGATCTACATTGCCTCCATTTTTGGTGTGCTGCTGGAAGCCTCCTGTAGTAATTCCCATGATATAAATAATACATTTTCCTCCAGCCACTTCTGTTCCTTCTCTCACTTTGGGATCCTGTGGTCTTTACCCATTATTTTCAGTGATGGGGGAAGTCATCTTGCCTCTCCTGGCAATCTTCCTAATGCTGCCCAAGCCACTCTCTGGCTTGTGAGAAACACTCATGCATTCTTGTCCTTATCACAAATGGAAATGTAGAAAGATTCTGAAACCAAAACTGCCTGGTTTCATCTCTCTTTCTCCCATCTCCCAAAGGTGTGTGTGCACCCTTCTCACTTATACATAATTTAATGCAAGGAGCCAGCTCAAGTTTCTGAGTACCACAGAATCCTGGGACCAAAAGTAAGACTCTCCTACTGAGGAAGAGAAGGCGCCTTATCTCTGAATTGGACGGTGAAGTTGATAGTCATTTGAAACTGGCACCTCTTTGACTAAACTCTACTGCTAACATCCAACTTCTGTTCTCGGCCTCTCAACTTCTTAAAGGTTGGACATAAATGTTTGGCTCTGCCCATAACCTGATCCATTTCCTTTGTAAGTACTACTTAAATGATCCAGACCTTCACATTGGAATGCTGGAACAGTTGATACAGTATCGCAAAGACTTCAGCTGAAGCAGGAAGAAAAAAGGTTCAATTGAAAATTGTGTTACTTTTTAGTGATATGCAGTTACATGAGCTATTCTTTAACCCAGGTTTTCAATACACATTATTTTACAACAACCCTATATGAAGTATTAATAATACACTCAATTTAGAAATGAACAAACTGGACAAGATACATTAGCTAACTTGACAAGATCACATAGTTTAGGAAAAATGTCAGATCTGGGATTAGAATTTGGAACCCAAGTTTTTTTTTTTTTTGCTTTTTCCTCTAAATTCACTGTGTTTGACTAACTTCCCTACAAATCAGTTTTCTCCCATCCAAGTGGTAAGCAGTCCTGACCCACGTAGCTTCCAAGATAAGGTGAAATCAGGCATATTCACAGTGGTATTGCCATGGACATTTATATACAGAGGAAACATTATATAATTACATAAACATATGTGTAAATACATAAGCATATATATCAATTTCCTTTTTCTGAGTCACAGTTTTTTCTTCTGCATTTCCATATATTATAAATTCAAGTGCTTCCCAGAATCAGTGTACATACTTGTTTTAATAAAGTAATGACACTGTTCTCCAAAAATGACATTAATAAATTAATGCTATATGTAACAAATTGGCATCTTAGAATACAATACGTACCAGGATAACTGAGTTATTCAAAGAGAGACTCTCAGTACAAGTATGCATTGACTCATTCCTAATGCAGAAAACATATCAAGGATTAACACTGGGTAACTAACATGTAAACACACTCTTTTTTTTTTTTTCTTTTTTGAGTCAGAGCCTCATTCTGTCACCTAGGCTGGAGTGCAGTGGCAAGTTCAGGGTCACCCAAGCATTCACCTGCTGGGTTCAGGCAATCCTTTTTCCTTGGCCTCCCAAAGTGCTGAGATTACAGGCATAAACCACTGTGTCCAGCCTATACACACTCTTAGAAGAATCAATGCTCGAACCTATAACCCCTGCACTTTGGGAAGCCGAGGCAAGAGGATTGCCTGAGCCCAGGGTTTCGAGACCAGCCTGGGCAACTTGGTGTGACCTTGTCTCTACACTGTATCAAAATTAGAAAGGCATGGTAGTGTGCATCTGTGGTTCCAGCTACTTGGAAGCCTAAGGTGGAAGGATTGCCTGAGCCCAGCAGGTGGACGCTAGTGTGGCCCTGAGCTTGCCACTGCACTCCAGCCTTGGCAAGAGAGTGAGACTCTGACTCAAAAAAAAAAAACAAAAAAATCAATGGTTAATTGAATTCATTGTTAGGGTTTATCAATTCACAAAACAGGAAAAACCCTTAAAACCTTTTTTAACACCTTTGAAAATATAGTTTTGGAGAGTTTGAAAGAGAAAAAATGTAAATCTAGCTCTTGTTAGTGTAAAAGGAGTTTATTCTGCTCATTAATCCATCAATCAAGTCAACAAATACTGTAGCTAAATGTGCTACTCAGAACCAGTGTTCCTAAGAAGGTACAAGAAAAAAAAAAGGATTCAAGCTTCCCAACAGGTGCTGTCTAAAAATTGATATATTTGATCAGAAAAGAGACATGTGAACAACTCTTTACATTTTTTGTATTTATTTTAATTTTACCCTGAATGTAGTTACCAGTTCATTAATTTATCTTAACTAGTGGACTTAAAGAATATAAGAAATGCAGGAACTTCTTTATTTTAAAGACATGGGTACTGCATTATTGCTACAAGGACAATAAATCTGCATACACATACTTAAAGGTTGATACTATAAACATGTCAGGATGTATGAAGCTGATTTCACATCATGTTCATGAGCACATCATGTTCTATAAGCATGATAATTTATTAGGCATGTGCACATAGAAATTTATAAGTGAAATAATGAAGTGCCTCATTTTACATATGAGATCTAAGGAAGTTATGTGATTCTCCTGAGTGTTGGTACCAGTTGGTAGCAGAACAAAAACAGATGCATTCAGGATTCCTTTTACTTAGAGAAAGCATTTTGAGATATATAGGAAGAGAAATGATTCTTAGTTTCTGGAGTATTCTCAATCTATAATCTTACATCACTTATGGTATACTTTTGGCAGAATATAACTTAAGTACTTAACATACATACATAACCAAACACATACAGATGCAATCTGGCAGTGAATAAAAAGTTGTATTCTGGGAGTAAATATGATTGATTATATTTATGAATAATTATCTGTGTATATCAGATGCTTTCACATATGAGAGATACATGCTCAACAGCACAAAAAAAATCATAAATTTCCTCTCACAGTCTTACATCTTCTCTTCTAGTTCAACTGATATTTGTCTTAACACCATTTTTTAAAGTCTCCTGATCAAACCAAGTCCCAGCTTTGTTCTGGTGTTCTACCTTCTTAGAATGCCCAATTAAGAGATCATTTAATGTCTTCTCCAAAGTGATTTTCTCTGTTTCTCCCATGCATAAAAGTTACTGTGGTTACATGGGGATGTGTACCTTCCTTATCCTGATGCATCTCTTTACTCACTTCCTTCATTTTGCAGTATAGTGAGACTTGTCTGTTTAGTGAATAGCAGTTGGGAGGGTAAGGCATTTGGGAGGTAATCACAATTTTGTCTACCACTTCTTATCTTCTGAATAGTTTAATTTTCTTTCCAGTCAAAGGAAAGGGTAAAACATAGGCTCTATTATACTAGAAAATTTGGAGACTTTCTCCAGTTGAGATGGTAAAAGAAAGATGTTGATAAGAATTGCGCTTGCTCCAGATCATATGCTTTTCAAAATTATTTATTAAAAAATTGCTAAAACTAGAGCATACCTAAATCTAGTATTTCATAATGCATTGAAATTTTCTCTCAAAAGTAATTGGAATTTTGAGAATGCAAAATGATAGACTTTAAAATTTTTATTTTAGAGTCAGAGGGTACTCATGTATATTTGTTACATGGACATATTGTATAATGGTGGGGATTGAGTCTCAGGTGGCCCATTCCCAAGAGAGTGAACACGGTGCCCCATAGAAAATACCCTATTTCCTACTTCATACATTCAATGTTTATTCATTTGCTAAAGACTGAGTATCTCTGGTTAGGGTCTTGGAATACAGAGATGAATAAGAAATGAATACTGACCTCAGAAAGCTCACAGTCTAAAGTATAAAAGAGGAGAACAAAGCTGTGCAACACAAAACTGTGAAGGGAAGCTCTGTGGGATTTTACAAACCTAAGACATCTATAATCTCTATCATAGAATTGGAGAAGTTTAAAATGGATAATGTCCCCAAATATACTCGATTACACTAATATATTCACACTACAGATAAAGAAAATGTGACTCAGAAATTAAAATTTTTATTTCATAGTTATTAAGCCAATCCATGTAATAACATAAATTAGGCCCTGCTCTACTGCTTTGAGAATTTCAGAATGTGAATGAGTGCAGTAGATAAGATTTTGGGTTTATCGTTTTCATTTTGACTACCACTCTAATTGTTAATGTGTAAAGGAATTATTTTATCATGATTTATGTGCAGGAAGTAGACAAAACTAAAGGACCACTGAAAAGAGGAACATCTTGCCTAAATTTGGAGAGTTCAGGTATACCCACTGAGAGAGGTGACATTAAAGCTGAGTTCTAATAGTTGAGAAGGGGATTTAATTTTTTAAAAAGTGATGATCGTGCAATTTCAGGCTGAGGGAATAGCACACATGGCGACTCCAGATGCAAAGAGAATGTGGTGGGTTGAAGAAAGTTACAGGTGTTCCCTATTGCTAGATAGTAGAGTGAGTAGTGAGATGAAGTCAAGAGATCAGCAAGGCTCAGACTGTTCAGGGCAATGAAGGACTATCAACAGGTTTGAAGTAAGGGGGTGACATGTTCACTTTTACCTTTCAAAATATCACTCTGTCTTCATAAACTGGATAGAGGAGTGGTAATGCTCAGGGCAGAGAGAGACCAATTGTAAGGAATTGCTGTCATCTATAATTATAATGGGAGACCAAACAGATGAGTGATACTGAGGATAGGAGAAAAAAGAATAGATTTGAAAGATCCTTAGGAGGTAGAATTGGAAGTATTTGGTAGT
>NW_006964237.1:0-739 GCF_000164805.1 Carlito syrichta
AGTTCCAGCTACTTGGAAGGTTGAGGCAAAAGGATCACCTGAGCCCAACAGGTCGATGCTGAGGGGGCTGTGAGCGTGCGTGCCACCGCACTCCAGCCTGGGTGATGGAGTGAGACTGACTCAAAAAAAAAAAAAAAAAAAAAAAAGATTCAGACAAGAGAAACCAAGAGACAGGAAAAAGAGGAGACTGGACAACTTCTAACCAAAAGGGAAGCAAAAGTAGCAACATTAACATCAGACAAAGCAGACTTTACAGCAAAAAGCATGACTAGAAATAAAATGGACTGTTTAGGCAACAGAAAATCCATTCAGCAGGAAACTGTGGCAGTTCTCAACTTGTGTGACAGCCAGGCAATCCATGAAGTGCAAATTGACACAACTACACGGAGGAAGAGAGGAACCCTCCAGCCTGCTAGAAGATGTTATCACACCTCTCTTGCAGTTGACAGATCAAGCACGTCAGAAAATCAGTAGGCTTGAATAACACAATTAACAAGTGCCATCCAAGGCAATGGTCCCCAACTTTTTGGGACTGGTTTCGTGGAAGACAATTCTTTCGAGGACCAGGTAGAGAAGGAATGGTTTCTGGATGATTTAAGCGCATTACATCTGTTGTGCACTTTATTGCTATTATTATTACATTGCAGTATATCATGAAATGATTACACAACTCCCCATCATGCAGAATCAGTGGGAGGCCTGTGCTTCGTTTTCCTTCAACTAGACGGTCCCATCTGAG
>NW_006964238.1:0-1136 GCF_000164805.1 Carlito syrichta
TACAAAAACAAACACAAGAAAACATGAAAGAAACACAAATGTAAGTTTTTGGTGTAGACATTTTCTTATGTTAAACACAACATAAGTTTTGTTTCTGCACGTACTAGTTTTGTTGAAGGTTGTTAAAACAGGAATCAATGAAGTTTGTGAAAGGGTTTAGTCTTTTTGCCTCAGCATAATCATTAGAAAACATTCAGGCTGGGCTCGGTGGCTCAGTCTGTAATCCCGCACTTTGGGAGGCGAGGTGAGAGGATTGCCTGAGCCTGTGGGTTCGAGACCCACCTGGGCAACTTGGTGAGCCCTCATCTCTACAATAAATCAAAAAATCAGCTGGGCATGGTAGCGCATGCCTGTAATTCCGGCTACTTGGAAGGCTGAGGCGGAAGGATCACCAGAGTCCAGCAGGTCGAGGCTGTGGTGGCCTGGAGCGGCCACTGCACTCCAGTCTGGGCGACAGAGTGACAGAGTGAGACTCCAACTCAAAAAAAAAGAAAAAAAACATCCAGACATTCTACTGCAGGACAAACAGCAGCCTATCTCATCCCCCTTGGCAAATCTCCTTCAGATGTAAGACCAGGACAGCCCAACCATTCGTGGTTTAGCATAATAATCTCTAGTAAACATTTGATTCTTTCTCAAGGCCAAAGTCATGAGTTTGTGAATTGCAAATATCTAACAAGTCTCTTGTGGGAAACGACCCCCACCCCAGAGAGTTCACCTAATCAGCTCTTTGTGACCCACGTTGGCAGCAATCATATGACTAACTCACCCATCTGCCTGCTATCCATCACCTGGCATCAGTACCTGCATTTGTCTGCCCCTTTGTGATGATGTGGAAGCAGACAACACCCAATCACCTAATGATCTTTCCCCATCAAGGGGAATGGTTAAAAGGACTCAACCACAAGCAACCAGCAGCCATTTCCTTGCTAGACTCTGGGGTAGTCATGTGCTCTTTGAGCTATGGCTGTCACCATGTTTCCAGGCTTTGGTCTCCTCCCCCACCTTGAGGAGGTAAATCTTGTTTACTTACTTTTAAATAAACTTTTCTTTCTTACCTTTTTGTGTGTCACATTTCTTTGCATCTACCCGAATCTCTGGGATCCCAGTGTGTGCACCACTGGCTTGCTGGCTCT
>NW_006964239.1:0-813 GCF_000164805.1 Carlito syrichta
TCGAAGACATCACTATCTATCCAGGTAGCTATCTAACTGACTTAACTAGCTAACTACCTACCTTGCCAGTTGGCAACCCAGCTCTCTTATCTAGCTGAATTAACCAGCTAGACAGGTGGCTAGCCAACTGAATCAACTACCTGGCTACCTAGCTAGCCAGTTGGTCAGCCAGTTGATTTAATTAGCTGAATAAACTAGCTAGCTCCCTAGAAAGAAAGCTGATTTAAATAGTTGTCTAACTAGCTAGCTACCTAGTTACCAGCTGATTTAATCAGCTAGCTAACTAGCTAGCTAACAAGCTGATATAAATAGTTAGCTGCATAGCTAACTAGCTGATTTAACCAGTTAGCTAACTTGTTAGCTTATCCATTATCTAACGTGCTAGCTAGCTGACTTAGTCATCCGACATAACTCTTTAACTAACGAGCTTCCTAGGTGACCCAAGCAGCTGACTTAACCCATTAGTTAACTAGCTAGCTAGGAGACTCATGAAGTTGACTTAACACGTTAGCTAACTAGCTATCTAGCCTACTCAACCAGCTGACTCAACCCGTTTGCTAACTAGCTAGATAGATGTCTCACCAGCTGACCATACCAGTTAGTTAACTAGCTAACTACCTGACTGAACCTGCTAACTTAAAACGTTAGCTAACTTGATAGCTAGCTGTTTAAACCAGCTGACTTAATTAGAAAGCTGACTTAACTAGCTGAATTAGAAATGACTTACTACTTAAGTAGCTGACTTAACTGGACCGAATACTAGTTATATAGTGACTTAATACCTGCATTAATAGTTAGCTTACTATTTAACTA
>NW_006964240.1:0-760 GCF_000164805.1 Carlito syrichta
AATAATAAAAGTGCTCATTATAGAATTCCAAATTACTCAGAACAAAGAACCATGAAGATTTTAATTTGCATGGGAAAAGGAAATCAACAAAAACCCAGTCTTGGGTCTACTGCTTACCATCTGTGATCCCCCAATGAAGTAACATAACCTGTTATTCCTAGTTTGCTTATCAGTAATAGAAGAAAATAATCGAAGATATTCCAAGGTTGTTGTGACAATCAAATGAGATAATATAAGAAAAAATAATTTCACAGTTTATCAAATTGTACACCTTAAATATGTGAAGTCTACTGTAGTCAATTATACCACCAGAAAAAGTGTTTGATAAAATCCAGTATCCTTCCATTATTAAAAACCCGTTGCAACGCAGGCATAGGAAGAGTATACCTTAAAATAATAAAGGTTACATGTAAAACCCACAACCAGCATCATACTGATTGGGGAATAGTTGAAAGCATTCCCCTCCAGAACCAGAACAAGGCAAGAAAGACCACTTTCACCGCTTCTATTCAATATAATACTGGAAGTCCAAGCCAGAGTAATCAGGCAAAAGAAAAATTAAATAAATAAAGTTATCCAAATTTAAAAGAAAAAAAATTTTGTTTGCGAATGATATAATCTTATACCTAGAAAATCCTAAAGACCCATCTAAAAGACTCCTGAACTTGATAAATAAATTCAGTAAGTTCTTGGGTTGCAAAATAAACACACACAAGTTAGCAGTACTGCTGCATAGTATAATAATGACCAAGCTGAGAAT
>NW_006964241.1:0-757 GCF_000164805.1 Carlito syrichta
GGAAACTGAGGTCATTGTGAAACACGAGGCTCGGGAGAAGTCTGAACTCATGTGCTCTTCAGCTGGATCCCCATCTTCTGAGCACATTAGCAATTTATAAAACAGCCATAATCTTCAGCTTATGGACAAAGAAATAAAAGTGTTGACACCGTTATTGTAACATCTGTGGAGGGAAAAATATGAGCCAATTTCTAAGTGCACAAATGGTAACAGAGTTATAAAGATTCTTTAATGCTTAGTTGTATTCAGCAGTAATTATTTCTAACACAAGCAGCTTCTTCTAATTTAATGTCAACCAAAAAGGTTAAGACCTTACAATAGAGGTATTTCTACCTCATGATTTGTTGTGTTTTCACAGTTATACTAATTGCTAAAGCAAGAGTCACTTCTGAGAGCTCACCAGCCTCAACTGTGGACTGTCTGGGTAGGGCAGGTCTCTTTGACTGTTAGCATCACAAGGAGCACTACTGGGCAGGTCCAAAATGATTTCCAGGATTACACTACAAGCTGTATTTTTGTCATCAGTGAGGGAACTATGGAAATTTCCTGTCTCTCCACTGCCACCCCCAGCATCCGTGGAAACAAACTTCTGTAATTGTGGGTGTTGGTATCAACTGATGCATTGAGGAAGAATGTTCTCAAATGTTCTTGCTTGTCGTTTCTGAGTGAGAAGCCAGTTTAACTAGCTGAGCCCATGAAGCATGTCCCCCCCTATGCCTGCAGATAAGTGCCCTGGTGATCTAAGTCCTCTTGCTCC
>NW_006964242.1:0-561 GCF_000164805.1 Carlito syrichta
AACCTAATCCCCACTCCTACACATTATGTCCATGTAACAAACATGTATGTGTTCTTCCTAATCTTAAAAATATAAGAAATAAAGAGTTCTTAATAGAAGGTGGAAAACTTGTTATTGTAGAAAAAGTCCCCAATTATACATTGTATGACCCAACATTGCCAATCCTGATGCTGCATGCCAAATTGATTCAGTTATCCGGTGATCAGATATACCTCCTTCAACTCCAGGAACTATTACCTAACACCTCTGATGCATCTGAAAAGTTTTTCTGTATCTGATATCAATGAAATAATAAAGGAACCTTGAATATAACATTTATGTCTTAGGCAAAGAAAGACGATTGTACCTTGGTAATACGGATGGGCTCCTTATTTCCCCACTCTTTGGAGGTCATCTTCCTCTCCACTTCTGGATAACCTGGAAACACACAACATGGCTGTCAGTTCATTGATGGTAATGCCCAATAATGAACTTTGTTTGATATGAATGAAGGACTATAATGTATGGACATGGTTGGTTATCAAACTTGAATTGAGCTGCTCCTGGTCAATCCTCCTTCAC
>NW_006964243.1:0-649 GCF_000164805.1 Carlito syrichta
TCGTGACTTAAGTATTTTAGTCAGGCATGGTGGCTCACCCTCTGATCCCACCATTTGGGAGGCTGAAGCAGGAGGATTGCTTAAGCCCAGGATTTCAAGACCAGCCTATGCAATAAAGCGAGACTTTGACTCTACAAAAAATCAAAAAAATTAGCCAGGCTTAGTGGCATGCACCAGCTACTGGGGAGACACGTCAGTTGGGGGCCACTCTTAGCTCCTAGAGGCTGCGTGCATTTCTCATCATGTGCTCACCTCCACTTTCAAGCCAGTAGCGGCCCATTAGGTCCTTTCTGTGCTTCAGATCCCTCTGACTTCTTCTTCTGCCGCCAGTCAGAGAAATTCTGGTTTTTAAGGGCTCATATGATTATACATCATCACTTTGCCGTATAGCGTAATATAATCACAGGAATAATGTCTTAGCAGTTCACAGGTTCCCCCCACACTCTGAATGAGGTTAAAGGTCACTGGAGTCATCTTAGAAATCTTACTAGCACTGAGGGCAAGTTAAAATGGGAAAGTTCAAGTACTTTTATCATTTGGCTTAGTGTTTGGGATTGAGGGAAAAGAAGTTAATGGGTTATGTGTTCTATGGAGTTATACACGTATTCTCCTAACGTTCACCCTTTGTGTGTGTGTGTGTGTGTGTGTG
>NW_006964244.1:0-772 GCF_000164805.1 Carlito syrichta
CGCTCTGAACTCCAGCACATATTCTTGTGATGTTTTTAACCTTCTCAGGTGAGAAAGGAGATGGTTTGGGACCAGTAACAATTGCTGAAATTCAAGTGTTGCTCTTTGAAGAGACTTACATTTAGCATCTTTCAACTAAGGGACTTAAAACTCTTTCCAGGCAGAAATTGGCTAGGTTCCGGTTTGTGAAGGCTTTGACCTGCCTGTGGACGCCGCTGAGGAGAGACGACACAGAGACAGACACATGTGGGTCGGCAATCGGGGGCTTTACAGAGGCGTGTGTCACTGGCATCTGGCACTATTTATAGGAGCTTCAGCCTTCTAACTATTTTTCCGTATATGATAGCCATCTCTCTGCACATTCCTCTGATCTGAATTAAAAGTCTAAAATGAAATTCATTTTCTTTTGTACTTACTGTTTTTCTGATTCTGCTGTTGCAAAGACAAAAAGGATGTTATGTATATTTGTTTTTTTAAATAATTTCCTTCAACGAGAGACCGGGGAAGCTTTTCCGAGAATTCCTTGAGAGTCACCTTGAGGACTGATTTGTCCGTCTTGGTTGGTGCCAGGAAGGCTGTAGCTGCTCGCTCAAGTTCCATGGAGTGAATGGGTGTCCCTAGTCCAGAATATCTGTAACAGCAATCCCCATCAACCTAAAGTGGTGTGAATGCCATCCAATACATAGGCATTTAACTTTGAGGGGCAGACACCCCACCCTTTTATCGCTACCATCCTAACCAGCACCTGCCTCTGATTCTGAGAAATGCCATG
>NW_006964244.1:1664-6177 GCF_000164805.1 Carlito syrichta
ACTTCTACCCTGTTGGTGGGAGTGCAAACTAGTACAACCTCAGGAAAACAGTTTGGCAATTCCTAAAAAGATCTAAAAATCGACCTTCCATACAACCTCGCAATCCCTCTACTGGAAATATACCCAGAGGAACAAAAAAGATTCCTTCACATGCATGTTTATTGCAGCATTATTCATAATAGCAAAAACATGGAGCCAACCGTGCTGCCCATTGAAAAAGGATTGGATTTTTAAAAAGTGGTACATACACATGATGGAATATTATGCATATCGCTTTTCAAAAGCTTTTGAAGGTGGGTGAGATGACTTTAGACTAACTGGGAGAAG
The DNA here is from genome assembly GCF_000164805.1 of Carlito syrichta. Lineage (NCBI taxonomy): Eukaryota > Metazoa > Chordata > Mammalia > Primates > Tarsiidae > Carlito > Carlito syrichta. Next base: position 1,992 of record NW_006964244.1, read on the forward strand.
CTTGCTGGATGAACAAGAAGCACATTTTCCTTTCTGGCAGGTTGGGATTCAGTGGTGGAGAGGCGTCTGTGTGGTGTGTGCTTTGCCTGTGACACAGCACATGTTTACTTTTGAGTGAACTCACACAACACACGCGCGCGCGCACACACACACACACACACACACACACACACACAATGAGTGTATCCTTTTACTCCAGATGCTATGACAGCATTTTTTTAGTTGTCTGTTTTTAGAGTCATCCTTTTTTCTTCAGATCAATTAAAATGTAAGTAGAAGCAAATAATATTATGAATCCTTTACAAAAGAAAAGCTTTCAGGATAAGAATAGATGCAGATGTTGAATGCTGACTTACCTTCTTGTTGCTTTTCTTCATTATTTCCTTGGCCATCAATGCAACTTGAGTGCATATAACACAATTACATGACCCTCGAATGTGAGAGGCCAGTACTTGGTCCAAGACCACACAGCCGGTAAGTAACACACCCAGGCAGGTCTGTATAGTTCTGAAGTCTACAGCTTACAGTGCTTTTGGCCACAGTGCCAGTACTGTATAATACGAATAAAATATGTGTGCAATATATATGATATGTTTCATTCTATGAGTGTGTACAATGCCACAGAAATTCAACCCTGAGAACAGATTATTCTCCTAGGGAGGCCATAAAATGCTTCACAAGCCAACCACGTCATTGTAGAGGAAAGAAAATGAATTTCAGAGAGATTGTGACTTACCCAAGATGACAGATTAGCAAAGAAGGGTAGAACCAAATGCTTAAGTAAAGCCTTTCCTAAAAATAAGAGCAGGTCATCTCATCATGCCCCAAAGTGTTAGAGCTTCACAGCAGCTAAAAATAACTTATGGGATAACTAAAAAGTAAAAAGACGAAGGCTTAGTTGTGCTGAGAGGAATTTGGTTCCTGAGTCATTCAGTTTACCTGGGACTAGTTGATCCTAAATGGCCACTCCTCCCCAGTCTTGGATCAAGTGTCGACTGAGAAGTTGAATGTAGTTATGGCTGGACAATGCTCAAAGGGTTTGTCTGTTCCCAGTGCCAAGAAGAGGGCAAGTGTGAGGAGCATGTGGACTGGCAGTGTGGAACATTGAGGGCTGAAAGGCAGTCACTTTGTGGTAATTCAAATAAATGTCTTTTAAAAAATAATACTTTATTTATGTATTTATTATAGAGTCATGGGGTACAAGTGAGGATTGAACACAAATAAATGCTTTCTGGTTCCTCAGGTACATCTGAGTGTCACAGCTATCTGCTGATGCATAACAAAATTACTCTAAAATTTTGTGGCACAAAAACAACTTTTAAAAAACTGATTACAGATTGTGTGGGTCAGGAATTCAGGCAAGGTACAGCAGGAAAGACTCATCTCTCTTCCACAGTGTATGAAGTCTCAGCTGGGACAGCCCATAAGGCTGGTGGCTGGCTAGACATGTCTGTCTCGACATGACGTCTCCACTGGCTGACTTGGGCTTCCTAATTGCCTGGCAGTCTCTTCTTCCATTTCCAGTGGAAACGGAACTTCTTACAGGGAAGCTCAGGATTCCAAAAGAGCAAAGCAGAAACTACCAGTCCTTTTAAAAGCTGGTCCCAGATCACATTTACTATCATCTATCTGTCACCACTGTCATGGCCAGCCCAGACTCAAGAGGAAGGTAGTTAGACTCCATCCTTCCAAGGGAAGAGTGTCCAAGAAACCTACGCAAGAATTCAGTGTGCAAGAAAACACTCAAGGGATTGAAAGGGATCTATGATGATATATACAAACGCTTAGCAGTGTGTGGTCCATGGCACTCCTCTAATAAATAGTTACTATTTAATAAGTAGCAACAATTCTTTTTTTTTCTGATGTTGCTATTGGTGAGTAATATAAATTATATTCCTCCAAATTCTGAAGGAAAGGACACTGAGAGATAAGGTCAAGTACCATTCCTTCAAATCCAGGCTCTTTTAGCTTTCTATTATATTTGTGTCATCTGCTTCACAGCACTGTTTTGATGGAGAGAAAGCTACCTTTCAAAATCCAGAGCTGGGGAAGGGAATGTCTTTCTATTTATTCCTCTCCTCTACCAGCCTGAATGGTTGTTGGTGGAGTATATGTCAGCCAAGCTGGCTCTACTCAGCCCAATTTGCCTCTGCAGTTTAATCATTACCCTGTAGCCATGGGAGATGGGGAATTGGCTCCAGCATCTTATCTCTACTTGGAATCACTCAGATCTCTCTGATGGCACTCATTGCCCAGCATTTATTTTGGCCCAGTCATAAATACTTCAGTAACATAAAGCCAGTGTGTTCAAACAATCCCAGTCTCTTCTTCTCTTGGAAACACCTTCAGAGCCTTGGCCCAAGTTTACCTGGCAGAGAAATCTCCTCAGCACAGTTGATGCTGTGATTCTCAGCCATACCCTAGGATGGATCTCTATGCTCTCCTTGTTCCATGGACCCCAATCTTGTATGACTGGTGTCCTTATAAAAAGGGGAGATTTGGGCACAGAAGCAGACATGCAAAGGGGCAAGATGGTGGAAAGACACACAGGGAATGTGCCAGGCCAAAAACAAAGTGATGTTTCTATGAGCAACCCCAAGGATTGCTGAGAATGGTCAGAAGCTAGGAAAAGGCAAGGAAAGATTTTCCCTCGTTACTCTACTGATACCTTCCAATGTCTAACCTCCAGAACTATGAGACAACAAAATTCTGTCCTTTCACTCAGTTAGTGGTACTTTGCTATGGCAGTTTACATAAGCACGCTGCTTCTCGAGTTCTTTGAATTTCAGCATCGTCTTCTGGAAAATATGGAGAAGGAATCTAATAGCAGCAATAGATTTCATCGTCCCCAAACGCCCAAGACAGTGCTTCCTTCAATTGATCATGGCGAGCCTTTTCTTGATTGGTGATTTTTGATCACCAATTGATAGGGGTGAGCCTGTGATTCAAGTAACCTACAGACCGAGAGAAGAGTGGTACAGCATGCCTTCTGTAATCAGAACACAGCAGCTCCCACCTTATCTGCTGGGAAACTTGCTGTGGAGTCCTGAGCCACCTTGCAGGAAGCCAGGTCCTCCCGAGACGTCCATGTGGCGAGGGAGCCCAGGTCACATGAGAGACCACAGCAGAGAAGCCAGTCAACAGCCCCACCTATGGTCCAGTTGATAGCCAGCATCAGTCACCAGGCATGTCGGTGAAGTCATCCCCAGACATTCTGGCTCCCGCCATGATGTCTCCCCCAGCCCACAGAATTTTCCCAAGGTAGAGCTCCAGATATCCTCAAGCAAAGCCATGTCTACGAATGTCTGCCTATATTTCTGACTGGCAGAACCCACGGACATGAAACGGCTGTTGCATGCTACTAAGTCTGGGAATAATTAGTTATACTGAAATAATAACTGGGCCATCTGCTATCCAAGGTGTCTACCAGATCTTGCTACTATGAGTCTCAGAACTGATCTGGTATATTCTGAGTAGACCCTGAAAAGGCTCTGGGGAGATCAAGCTTGCCTGTCCTCCCTGAGAGGGTCCTGGGAGAGGTCCCGTTCCCCCAAGCTTCATCTCTCCTCTTGCCAGAATTCAAGCACCAACACTAGAATAACTGCAGGCTTTCCTCACACCTTTGGTTAAATCTCCACCTCTCCACAAAGTTGAAGTGACCCTGCTTTTCACAAGAATTTTCAAGAATCTCTTGGCCCAAATTCTATTCAATCCACAAATTTGCCCCAAATTACAGTGCGTAGGCTTCCTCTGTGCTCACTTCTTGTTTCCTCATAAACACGACCCATTTCGTTCATTTGGGATCGCATTCATCTGTGTGACAAAATTGTTGCATACCAACTGTGTAAACCTATTGTTCTACACTTTGGGAAACATCAGGAAGGTATTTAGAGATGCAACAGTTCCTCATCGGGCTCTTGAGGAATTTATCTTTGAATTAGAGAGTTGAGGTGAGGTCCAAAGAACTTTGATTCAGGGTAGAAAGCTCCGTGTGCTGTTAAAGGAAGAGGCAGAGTGCCATGCAGAGAGGTGCATCCTGGCGTGGCGTGCCAGTTATTAAGCCGTCGTCTCTCAGCTCCAAGCCTGCCCTTCCTGCTAAGGCTGAGGCAGGAACTCAAGCTTCATCTGTGCCTCTTCAGCTGCTCGCTGTTGGGTTCTGCCAACAGAAAGCTCTAGAGGCCAACTG
>NW_006964245.1:0-2927 GCF_000164805.1 Carlito syrichta
GTGGAGTCCACTCTGCCTACTTGGCCCCTGGCCTCCCCTCCTCCAGCCCTCCACCTAAGATGTGTGTTCCTCACTCGGGCACATTCTGACTTTGTAAGTTCTGCATTGATCCTTGTATACTTGGCTCTCAATGTACAGTGTCTAGTGCCTGGACCACCCTTCTAAGATGCAGCTTAAAAACAAATGCTCACTTTGTGTTTGCCCTGTCCTCAGGCCAGGTTGTTGTCTTGAATTTTCAGAAAGTTGTAGCACTCACAGCTGAGGGCATCCAGTGAAACGTTGTGGCATGGGCCTGTAGTCCTAACCACTTGAGAGGCTGAGGTTGAATCAGGAGGATCACTTGAACCCAAAACTGCTGTAAGCTGTGATCACAGGTTGCACTCCAGCCTTGGCAACAGAGTGAGACCTCATCTCAAAAAACAAACAAACAAAAACACACAAAAACAATTCTCTCTTGTTCAAGACTTTTCTCATTACTGGAAAACTCTACCTGTGGAAACACATTGCCCTCTCTTAGTTCTTAGGGGTCCATATGGTGGCTATCTCACTTACTTGGTACCAAGGTCAAGTGCTATTTGGGCTAATGGCATAGACTGGAAGCCACATGCACAAACTCCAGAGCCAGAGGACTCCAGGAGAGCGATCTTGGAAAAATTGCTTAACCTCAATTTTCTAACCTGAAAAGTGAAAATAAGAAGTTGCTAACAGAATTTCAAAGAGAATCACATGTAAATCTCCAACCCATAACAATTGTGGAAAACCTTGCTTTTTATGTGTCTATTTTTAAAAATCAACACAAACATTTTTAAAAATGGAAAACAATGAATTGAAATCCAGGTACCCTGAACCAGGACACCCCAGATAGTGTCCTGTAAAGCAAGAGCAGACATTTCCTCTAGGATATTTCCCAGAAACATTTTCAGAGGCAGCTCGTTGACTGGGCAGAAATCCTAAATGGCAAACGCATTCTGACTGATTAATGAACTTATTCCCAGCTGAGAGATGCTGAAGGCCAGTGGATACTGACTTCAGTTGCTCTTCTAAGTCTGTTGGAACATTCTGCTATTCAATGTTTAGCGATGTGAGTGCAATCCTCCCGCAATCCCCTATTCTACTGTAGAAAGTCTTGGCTTCCGTTACTTCACTGTCTTTCAGACAAGCAAACTCCTTCATCTGTACTTTTTAGCTTAAGATTGCACATTTGAAATAATTTAATTTTTTAATCAAGAAGTGAGTGGTAAGAAAGATCAGGATTTTGTTTATATGTTTAGATTTCATTCTGAAAAAGCTTGAGTATTCATTTTGTTCATACTTACTGGCTATGTGTCCATAACACTGTATTTGCTATAATGCAGATTGTGACATATTCACCGTGAAAGGCATGTGCACAAAAATAATTGGGATTAAATTAAAGTATGTGAAATGGTGGCAGTGTGTCTGCTTTCCCTGGACCACCCCACTCCCCACCCCTAAACTTTTATTCTTGTTTGAGGATGTGCTATTCATTCCAGCCCTTAAATAGTCTCTCAGTGCTTCATAATTCTGTTTTTTCCAGTGAGACGTTAGAATCATTGAGGGCATGGATTATTGTGGATATGTCTCTTATATCCCTTTCATTCATTCAACAGACATTTATGAGGATGATCGGACCCAGCAGTTGCATCTCCTCAAATTCTCTTGGCCTCTCCTCCCCTAGGTTTCCAGGGATGCCCTCAGTCCATGGTGGAGCAAGAGGACTTAGATCACCAGGGCACTTATCTGCAGGCATGGGGGGGACATGCCTTCATGGGCTCAGCTAGTTAAACTGGCTTCTCATTCAGAAACAACAAGCAAGAACATTCGAGAACCTTCTTCCTCAATGCATCAGTTGATACCAACACCCACAATTACAGAAGTTTGTTTCCACGGATGCTGGGGGTGGCAGTGGAGAGACAGTTTTTTCCATAGTTCCCTCACTGATGACAAAAATACAGCTTGTAGTGTAATCCTGGAAATCATTTTGGACCTGCCCAGTAGTGTTCCTTGTGATGCTAACAGTCAAAGAGACCTGCCCTACCCAGACAGGCCACAGTCGAGGCTGGTGAGCTCTCAGAAGTGACTCTTGCTTTAGCAATTAGTATAACTGTGAAAACACAACAAATCATGAGGTAGAAATACCTCTATTGTAAGGTCTTAACCTTTTTGGTTGACATTAAATTAGAAGAAGCTGCTCGTGTTAGAAATAATTACTGCTGAATACAACTAAGCATTAAAGAATCTTTATAACTCTGTTACCATTTGTGCACTTAGAAATTGGCTCATATTTTTCCCTCCACAGATGTTACAATAACGGTGTCAACACTTTTATTTCTTTGTCCATAAGCTGAAGATTATGGCTGTTTCATAAATTGCTAATGTGCTCAGAAGATGGGGATCTAGCTGAAGAGCACATGAGTTCAGACTTCTCCCCGAGCCTCGTGTTTCACAATGACCTCAGTTTCCTCTGCCGAATGGGAAATGATGCAAATAAGTACTCGTAAAACTGTTTTTGAAGAGTGAAGTTATGAAGAGATGCTGTGTGTCAAACATCTGTTCCATCCATTACACTCAAATAGGAGCTGGGAATATACAGTAGGGGCAAGAAGCAACAATAAATTAAACCTCTCCTGTGAGCACACTTTCTAGGAGTGTGCCAATTTGAGCCACGAATAAAAAAATGCTAAACAAGAAAAAGGGAGGCTTTCTGCTCACTCTTCCAGAGCTGATTTGGGAAAACAACAAATATAATCTGAGTTTCTTTATGTAGTCGATAGATTTTTTTTTGTCAATGTACAAGTGATGCTTCAATGGTTGATTTGTACAATTTAGAGGCTACATAAGACAATGAGTGTCCCACTCCCTTGAGAGTTGCACTGTTTTGCTTCTTGGATGGTCTATTCTTCATCAAA
>NW_006964246.1:0-662 GCF_000164805.1 Carlito syrichta
AAGATGTCTGGAGCCCGGGAGCTCCAGACTAGGCTGGACACCATAGCAAACCCCCACCTTGACCTCCAAGAAAACCCAGAAAATTTTGGGTGAGGATGGGCCTTGGCAGGAGGATCGCCTCAGGCCCAGAGTTCAATTGCAGGCAGAGACCAGGATGTTGATCAAATAGAAAACCTGTGAACGCTGAAGTTTAGGAGACCGAGGCTGAGAGGTTGACCCAAGTTAGGCGGTGTGAGAGCAGCCTGGGCAACCTAGTAAGGAAAGAAAAGTAAGACAGAAAGAAAGAAAGAAAGAAAGAAAGAAAGAAAGAAAGAAAGAAAGAAAGGAAGGAAGGAAGGAAGGAAGGAAGGAAGAAAGAAAGGAAGAAAGGAAGGAAGGAAGAAAGAAACATATGTAGAAAGAAAGAAAGAAAGAAAGATAGAAAGATAGATAGATAGATAGAAAGAAAGAAAGAGAGAAAGAAAGAAAGAAAGAAAGAAAGACATCGATTGTTCTGCATAACTTGTGTCCTTAGTCCTTCCCCACCAGCCCACCTCACATGTGAAGGTCTCCCAAGCTCAGCATCTTTCACCCACAACCCTCCCCATGACTGCTCTCTCTTTGGTGTGGGAGTTCCCAAGGCTCCCTGTCAGTGTTCTTGCCAGCTCTCCTCTCTGAGGTGT
>NW_006964247.1:0-781 GCF_000164805.1 Carlito syrichta
CTTTAAATTTTCAATTTTAAAAATGCAAAAAAGTTACCAAAGCGAATACTTTCTAAATGATCGTACGTGTAAGGAAACAAATGTTTAAAAAATTTCTATGCCAAGGTTAGGGAAGATTTATATAATATAAGTATAATACTCATTTGAAACTTAAGACACACTTTATAAATCTGTGGCATCAATTTTCAACATGTAAAAAAATGATAGTGGGGCCGTCTTTTTCATATTACATGAAAGAAACAGTTGTTCGTACTTTCATAAATCTGTGCTTGCCAGTATAGAAAGTAGTAAACTTAAAAAAATGTATTTAAGCTCTACTTTAAATTGATGACACTAAAACTGAAGAGGTCAAGCATAGGGAGGATTCTAAATCTCAAAAAAGAACATACACACACGTTTATAGGCAAATGAGAAAATCTAGGGTAAAGAAATTGGTATATAATTTGTGAGTAGTTAAATAGAACACAAGAATAGATAGGAGATGCCAAAATGAAATTGGTAAAAGTTAAAAAGTTTTATTTCTGGTACAATTAACAAAATTCAGTGAACCATGAAGAAATACATAATTTTGCTGAACACACTAGAAGTTACCTCCAGGTCGTAAAGACACATACCAGTTGGTGCAGGTTAAAGTTCATATGCTTAGAGTTTTGTTTAACGAGGTGACATAAAACTAATTCTTCATATACTTGAGCTTCAGATGAGGTCCATTAAAAGTTGAAAATAAAAGAAGAATATTTGGAGTATCCAAGTCCTTGACTCGAGAGGCACATGTGCAAGA
>NW_006964248.1:0-529 GCF_000164805.1 Carlito syrichta
CAGGTCCCAGTGCTTCCTTCTCATTTGCTTCAGGGACACCTTGTGCTGCCTGATTACAGTGTGCTCTTCAAGGGTCCAGCTCTGAGGTAGTTCATCTTGAAGGAAGTCCTACATGTGGATCAGGGACAGCTTCTGGAGGCGCTCTAGGGATAGTGTGGCATCAGGCTAGGATAGTCTCCTGGGAGGGTTGGTGTTTGTACGTTTCCCTCCTGGATGGTGCCCGGTCCTTCCCTTGCCCCCCTCGTGTGACAATGGTGCACAGCAGCACTGCTAGGAGGCTCAGGCAGGTAAGTGTCCACATTTTCCTTCTCTCATTGGCAGTAGACTGGTTGTCTGCAAGTGCTTTGCCTCTAGGCCTGGCCTGGCTGTCCTGGTGTGGCCTACTTACAGGCTGAAGCTGAGGGTTCTGTGGGTAGTGTATGTTCTTCTCGTAAGTCCCTAGTCTTTCCCACACTTTTTTGTTTCTGTTTTCTTGGAGCCCACAGGCACACCGAAACCTTACTTTCTGTATATCTTCAAGACTGTGTAT
>NW_006964249.1:0-627 GCF_000164805.1 Carlito syrichta
CGGTTTGAGACCAGTCTGGGCAACTTGGTAAGACCAGGTCTCTACAATAAGTTAAAAAAAAACAAAAACCAAGCCAGGCATGGTAGCATGCACCTGTAGTTCTGGCTACTTGAAAGGTTGAGATGGAAAGATTGCCTAAACCCAGCAGGTCAAGGCTGTGGTGGTTGTGAACATGCCACTGCACTCCAGCCTGGGTGACAGAGTGTGCCTCTGACTAAAAAAAAAAAAAAAAAAACCTACAGGAGGCACTGAGAGTGGCAGGTGGGTGAAGAATCCACACCTTTAGGCACTATGGCAAACAGTTTTTTAATCAAAGCAATCAAGCTAATTATTCAAATCCCTATATGGTAAGTACAATCATATTGACTGAGTGATGACTTCATTGTTTTCAGCTATGATTGGTCACCTGAATTCCATAACTCATTGCTGGTAATATGCATACCCTTAGGAGACAACCTTGGTCAGAGGCCACTCCCCAAGGGAGGGGGCAGGGAGAGGCCAGGTATAAAGGGAAACTGTCTGAATAAAGCTTCACACTAGAGCAAATGGTAATAACAGATGAGATCTGAGCCTAGGTCTTTGTGATGCTTGTGCTAACACTGATATTCATTCAGCCACACCATGTTT
>NW_006964250.1:0-849 GCF_000164805.1 Carlito syrichta
ACCTTGTCTTTACAATAAATCAAAAAATCACTCAGGTATAATGGCACATGGCTGTAGTTCAAGCTACTTGGAAGGCTGAGGTGGAAGGATCACCTGGGCCCAGCACCTCAAGGATGCAGTGGCCATGAGTGTGCCGCTGCACTCTAGCCTGGGTAACAGAGTGAGACTCCAACTCAAAAAACAAAACAAAACAAATACAACCCATGGCTCAGCCCTCAACACATATCAGCTTTCTCATTCAGACTTCGATGGCTTGCAATGTTTTTTTACTTCATTGTATTTTATTTTATTTTTTAAGCTGAACTGGAATGCAGTGGTTCAATCACAGCTCACTGCAACCTCAACCTCCTGAGCTAAAGGGATCCTCCCTCTGCAGTCTCCTGAGTAGCTGGAACTACAGGCATGCACCACCATGCCAAGCTAGTGCTTCTGTAGAGACAAGGTCTCACTATGTTGGCCAGGCTGGTCTCAAACTCTTTGGTTCAAGCAATCCTGTCTTGGCCTCTCAGACTGCTGGGATGACAAGTGTGGGTCACCACTCCTGGCCACAACTCATTTGTTGTAGCTAACGGACCCACCGGAGCCTCACAAATGGCCAGCCAGAAATCAGAGCTAGGATGAAATTAGTCATATGAAGGGATGCCACGTCACTTGAGAAATTCATTTTCTCTTGAGATGACTGGGAACTTACTGGGTGTCAGATCCCATGGCAGGGCCTGGGGATGGTGCCACCAGACAGGAACACTCTCTGTGAAACGCAGGACTGGAGAGCCTTCTCCCCCAGGAAGGCACATGACAAAGTCCCCAGAGGGTCCATGGGATACTCTCAGGCCCGTAGGCAAGAAGCCT
>NW_006964251.1:0-766 GCF_000164805.1 Carlito syrichta
TATATAAGCCCTAATCTCACATATTTATTTTTTAAACAAGCATTTAATTATGTATCTGATGTTATTCTAGATGCCAGGACAACAAAAATAAACAAGGTGTTTCATTTTTCTTGAAAAAAGAAACCCTTGTCTAGCAGAGATAAAACACATAAAGAAATTATTCCAATGCAATGCAACATGTAATATTTCAATAATAGCTGTGGTAAAGGAATAGAAGAAGAAAAATTGGTTATTCTGTGGTAGTGAAACTCAAAAATGGCTTCTTGGAAGCACTCTACAAATGTTATGAGCTATTAGTCTGAGCTAAATGTTTAAAAATGAAGAGTTGTTTGCAAGTAATCAAGAATAAGAGACAGCATTTCATGGAGATAGAGTAACAGAGAAAGTGTCATGAGAATATGAAATTACCTGGAACATTAGGAAAAGTACAAAGTCTAGAATAACTGGAGAATTAGAGTGGGGGTTGTTATGAAATGGGATTAGAGATGTTCAGCAAGGTCAGATCCATTTAAGTCTTGAATTTCATGCTAAAATTTTAAAATCCACACCAGTACCAAAGTGCAGGTTTTGATTAAAGTTGTTTTAAGTATGAGGGTGATATGGTCACATTTGCATTTTAGCTTAATAATTTGTCAAATAGGAAGGATGAATTTGAAGTTCAATTTGAGTAAGTTTATCATTTAGATGTGCCACATATAAATGGCTGGTCTTGCTACTTACTCAGTGCATAACCTTGGACAGTGTAAGTAACCTGTGTGTGCTTTGG
>NW_006964252.1:0-4688 GCF_000164805.1 Carlito syrichta
CACAGGGTTTCCATTTGGTCAATCCTGGTGTTCCTGCCTGGTCTTGAACTCTGTGCCAGGGGATATCTTCCCACTGAGGCCTGCACTCACCCAATGTTTTCTGACTTTTGCTTGCGATCAAGGTGGGGACTTGTGATGGTGTCCAGCGTGGTCTGCTGTTCCCAGATGCTGGCCATTTTCCCATTTCGTCCTCCCCGAGTGCAAGGAGTCAAGCATAAATGGCCTGGCCATCTCTGCCCCCCCAAACGTTTGAGTCTCCCCTTCCTTTCCCTGAGGTGGTCCCTCGGAGGAGCCAGTGGGTCCACCCTTGGGAATGAGGTGGGAGGAGGGGTGGACACCCCAGTGTAGATACACCCCTGAGTCAGACGTTTCCCCCATGGAGGACTCGGGTGGTGATGCCAGCCATGATCTCCAGGGTCCTGGTCATCAGAAGGTAGTGGGGCTTGTGGTGGGGCCCCGAGAGGTGTGTGGAGGCTGAGCACAGGGGCTCATGCATGTCTTCCTGGCCCTCTGGGTGGCTGAGGTGAGAGGAGAGCCTGAGCCCCCATGTTCAAGAGTAGTCTGGGCACCTTGACAATACTTCGTCTCCATAAGAAGCCAAAAACATGAGCCGAGGCTGGTGGTACACCCCATCCTTCTGACCACTCTGGAGGCCACAGAGGGAGAATCACCAGAGCCCAGTTTGTTAAGGGCGTGGTGTCTGAGGGTGGTCCCCTCAACCCTGGCCTGGGCAAAAGAGCAGGACTCCAAATCAGAATAATATCTACCACCACCACCACCACCACAAACCACAGGCCTGGTTGAGGGCCTCAGCCTGGCATTCCAACCCTTTGAAGGCCCAGGCGAGGGGATGGCTTGAGTCTTTGTGTTTGACACCAGCTCGGGACACAGGGTAAGACCTCTTCTTGGTCATCAAAAATGAATCGAAGATTAGCTGGGTGTGTTGGCACAGGCCTGTGGTTCCAGCCACTTGGGGGATGGAGGCAGGAGGGACATCTCAACCTGGCCTGTGGAGTCCATGGTGGTGGTGAGTGTGACCTTGCACTCCAGCCTGGGTGACAGAGCAGGATTCTGTCAACAAATAATAATCACAACCACCACCAACATCACCACCCTTGCCATCCAGCGTGAGAAGTCACACTCAGGGATGGGAGAGGAAAAGGCAATTTCTGGACTGCCGTTTTCGGGAGGCTTCAAAGGTGGCCACCAGCACATCTGGCCTGCGCCTTTAGCCACGGGCACCAGAATGCCTGCCTCCACCCTCCACACTCGTGTCCCACAACAAAGACACATGTGAGCTCACGGAACAGACCGTTGCATGTTAGGGCAGCCATGGGCAGAGTGATCAAGACAGTCCAGCAATATCGTGACCAACACAGGTTTGGTCACCCGGTCTGCAACCTTCGTGTGGGGGAAGGGCTTCTTCATCTCCCATCACTCTGTCACCCGCCCATACAGAACTTTAGCTGGGGAGCCGAGGTCACCTGTTGTGATGCACGTGGGAGGCGTCTTTTTTGTCACTGGAGTCTCTGTTGGCTGGGCTGGGGTGTGGCAACAGGATTGTGGCTTCGGGGACTTGACCATTGGGGCTCAGTTGGTCCTCCTGTCTTGGCCCCTGAGCAGCCAGGACTACCGGGTATACCAAGCCTGACTTTGAGGATCTCTCGCCCAGACAAGGTCTGGCCACAACATCTGGGCTGGTCTCTGACCCTTGGGATCAAGTAGCCTCCTGCCTTGGCCTCCAAGGGAGCAGGACTGACAACCATGTGACACGGCTCTGATGATCCTTCCCCACCGGCCTTCCCAGGAGCTGGAATGACAGGTGCATGCCACCATGTCCAGCTCATTTGGGATGGAGGGTAGGGATGAGGTCTTGCGGAGTTGCCCGAGTGCATCTCGGACCCGTGGGCTTAGACCAGCCACTGCCCTCAGTCTCCCAAATTGTGGGGATGATTAGGTTGGTTCCCCGAGCCCGGCCTTGATCCTTCATCAAAAACGAACCAGAAGTTTGGGAGCAGCAGCCCATACCTGGAATGCCAGTGCTCTTGCAGGCCGAATTGAGAGGATTTCTGTAGCCCATATGCTCAAGGTCAACCCAGGCCTCACAGAGAGACCCCGTCTCTGCACCCATCCAAACAGGGGTTCTGGGGTTGTGGTGCCTGTCACCCCAGCCACTCTGGAGGCTGAAGGGGGAGGATTGCCAGAGCCTGTGATTTTGAGGCTTGTGGTGAATGATGGTCAAGTTTCCTGGCCCTAGCCTGGGCCACAGAGCCAGACCCTGTCTCCAAAAACATCAGAATCATACACAGATTCTCAACTGTGCAAAGGGTGGGTTCAAAGGGTGATTGGCTTTAGAGCCAAAAAAAATGGGACTTGGGGGGAAGAAATTGCCCTGGGTGAGGGATGTGTCCCTGGCTTTTCTTGGCATAAAGTCCTCATTTCTGAGTGAGAGGACCTGCCTGCTTGGCGCATAATTCTCACCTCAGACAGGAGAGTCGGCAGGAAACCGGCCAGAGAGTCTCTGGAACTCCTTTACCTAAGCAGGACAGCCATTGGGAGGGGTGGGGCTGTAAGGTGTTGAGCTTGGGGTACCCTCATATATGGGGGGTCAAGAGGGGGAAGAACTGAGGGCAGAAGGTTTTCAGATGAAAGGATTTCTTTGTTGACTTAGATTTTCTGTATGTATTTCTTTCTTTCATCCTTTCTTCCTTTCTTACTTACTTTCTTTCATACTTTCTTTTCTTTCCTCATTAGGTTATCCAGGTGACTCTCAAACTGCCCAACTCAGAACATCCTCTCGGCCTTGATCTCCCAAACTGCTGTGAACACAGGTTTTCCATCTTGTCGATATCCTGGTCTTCCTGCCTGGTCTTGATCTCTGGGGCCTAGGCGATCCTCCTGCTGAGGCCGACTCTCACCCAAGGTTTTCTGGGTTTTGCTTGGGGTCATGGTGGGGGCTTGCTATGATGTCCAGTCTGGTCTCGAGATCCCATCTCTGGCCACCTTCCCGTCTCGGCCTCCCTGAGTGTCAAGGAGGCAGGCATGAGTCACCAGGAAGTCCCGGATCCCTCAATGGTTTGAAAATAATGTCCTCCCTTTTCCTGAGGTGGTCCTTAGGAGGGGTGAGTGGGGCCAAACTGGGGAATGAGGTTGGCAGAGGTTTGGTGCCCCATGGGCACAGGACCCTGCCTTGGGCGCTCTCCCTGGGGAGTGCTCAGTGGGCTACTGCAGCCACTCTCTCTGGGGTCCCAGGTCACTGAAAGGGAGTGATCCTCACAGTGGGTCCCGAGAAGGGTGCACAGGTTGGGCACAGGGGCTCAAGCCTGTCATCCTGGCATTCTGGGAGACCGAGGTGAGAGGATGGTCTTAGTCCCCAGTTTCGAGACCTGCCTGGGCACCTTGGTGAGACCTCATCTCTACAAAAAGCCAAAAAATGATCTGAGCATGGTGGCACACGTCTGTCGTTCCAGCCACTTAGGAAGCCATGGGGGGAGGATCACTACAGCTGTGCTGGTGGAGGCTGTGGTTGCCGAGAGTGGGCCTCTGCACTCCAAATTGGGTGACAGAGCAGGACCCTGACTTAGAATATTAATACCAACCACCAGCCAGGCTCGGTGGCTCAGTCTGTAATTCTGCACTTTGGGAGGCTGAGGTGAGTGAATTGCCTGAGCCCGTGGATTCAAGACCTGCCTGGGCAACTTGGTGAGACCTCATCTCTACAATAAATCAAAAAATTAGTGGGCCCTGGTAGCGTGCACCTGTAATTCCAGCTACTTGGAAGGCTGAGGCAGAAGGATCGCCGGAGCCCAGTAGGTCAAGGTTGCAGTAGCCGAGAGTGGCCACTGCACTCCAGTCTGGGTGACGGAGTAAGACTCCAACTCAAAAAATAATAATTCCAACAACCACCACCACCACATCCACAGAACAGGCTCAGGGGCTCAGCCTGGCATCCCGTCCATACAGCGGCCAAGCATGTGGACAGCCTCAGCCTGCGGGTTTGACACCAACCTGGGACATGGGGTGAGATGTCGTCTCAGCCATCAAAAATAAATGCAAAGATTAACCAGTGATAGTGCAGGCCTGTGGTTCCAGACATTCAATGGGCCGAGGCGAGAGGATCAACTAAGCCCAGCAGATAGAGTCAGTGGTGGCCATGTGCATACCCCTGTGCTCCAGCCTGGGGGACAGAGTGGGCTTCTGACTCCAAATAATAATCACCACCACAACCACCACCACCCCTGCCACCCAGTGCAAAGAGTCACCCTCAGGAATGGGAGAGGAAAAGGCACTTTTGGGCCTGTCATTCACGGAAGGTTTCAAAGGTGGCCACCAGGCACATCCATCCCATGCTTTCAGCCACGCACCACAGATGGCCTGCCTCCACACTCCACACTCGTGCCCCATGACAAAGATGTATGTGAGCTCACTGAACAGACCTCCCTGAGCTAGGGAGGCCATCGGGCACAGAGTGGGCAAGGCGGTGTGACAAGTCCGGTGCCAGCCCAGGTTCCAGTCGCCCAGTTTGCCAACTTTGAGCGGGAGGAGGGCCCCTTCCATTCCCGAATCTCTATCATCCCCCACCCACACGAAGGTTTCCCTGGGGAGCCCTGGACACCCATCATGACACACATGGGAGGTATATTTATTATTGCTGGAGTCTCCGTCGCCAGGCCTGGGGTGCAGCAGAA
>NW_006964253.1:0-776 GCF_000164805.1 Carlito syrichta
TGCACCTGTAGTTTCAGCTACTCAGGAGGCTGAGGTGGAAAGATTGCCTGAGCCCAGAAGGTTGAAGTGGTGAGCTGTGATCATACCACTTCCTTCCAGCCTAGGTGACAGAGTGAGACCCTGATGAAAATAAATAAATAAATAAATAAATAAATAAATGAAAGTCTTTCACTTTTGAAAGGATACACTGTCTCTAAAACATATCTGATTATATGTGAGAAACTCCAGCTACCATCCCCTTCACCCTCACCTCCTAAATCCTTCTTATACATTGTCTGTCCTTAGGAAGTGAAATAGCCTTTTCCTGCAACCATTAGTAAAAATTAACTAGAAACTTGCTAAGCTGCTGTCATGTGTAGGACACAAAAAGTAGAGCTACTCAAAATATATGGTGTGGAGAAACATAAATGTCTTGTGTCATTTTCCATTAGTTCTTGATTCTAAAACCTTGTGTTTTGTGTATCCCATGTGTCACAGAAAAAAAAAGAGAAATTAGTTTTGAAATTGTCATTTTAAGGAGAAGAAAATAGAGACCTTTATATATTTGAGTGAGTAAAAATCCATACATCTATTTCTGACTTGTAGTTTGATGGAGGAAAGTGGATCATGTCTATGATTTGGGCAGGGACCTCTGAGAATAAGTACAATATAACAACAATCTGAGAGAGTCTCAGAATACTTTTTCTTCTTTTGTTTTCTCTAGAGTGGCTAATGACTTCTCCTTCAGGCTTTTACTTTTACTTTCTCTCTCTTTGCAGATGATGTCATAAAGTTCT
>NW_006964254.1:0-9971 GCF_000164805.1 Carlito syrichta
CACATCAACTCCACTCCTGGTCACATGAACCAAGGCCTGGCACTCATGTCACCTTCTTTTCCTGCTAGCCCTGTCTTGATCCCATGCCATCTCTGTCCTTGCTGGGTCTTTCTTGGGCAGTCTCTTGGCCCTGTCCATGCCCTCCTTCTACTCCCCGGTCTCATGGGCACAGAAGCTGGTGACTCAAGAACCAGTCTGTTGTCTCTGCCCAGTTCTCCTCCTGAGGCAGGAAACTTACTAAGTCTCTCTTGGCTTTCAAAATAATCTTCTTTCTATCTTACCCCCTCCCTCTAGTGACCACAATGTTTAATTTCTCTGTATTAGCCAACATCCACACTTTTGTTCTTCCTCTTCTCTTTCCTCCCTGTCCTGTTGCAATTGTGATTCTTCCTCTGCTGAGCCCGTAGAACCTGAAAGAGCGCTAACAGTCTGACAATAGACAGCGTGAGTGCATCTGTGTGGGAGTGTATATACGTGTGTGCCTGATATGGGAATATGACCACCAGCAAGTGCCTGCCGCCACTGCTGGCTGTGTCCCACACATACTCCAAAGCTGAGCTGGATTCTTTTGTCTATGTGGAGTCCACTCTGCCTACTTGGCCCCTGGCCTCCCCTCCTCCAGCCCTCCACCTAAGATGTGTGTTCCTCACTCGGGCACATTCTGACTTTGTAAGTTCTGCATTGATCCTTGTATACTTGGCTCTCAATGTACAGTGTCTAGTGCCTGGACCACCCTTCTAAGATACAGCTTAAAAACAAATGCTCACTTTGTGTTTGCCCTGTCCTCAGGCCAGGTTGTTGTCTTGAATTTTTCAGAAAGTTGTAGCACTCACAGCTGAGGGCATCCAGTGAAACGTTGTGGCATGGGCCTGTAGTCCTAACCACTTGAGAGGCTGATGTTGAATCATGAAGATCACTTGAACCCAAAACTGCTGTTTCTGTGATCACAGGTTGCACTCCAGCCTTGGCAACAAAGTGAGACCTCATCTCAAAAAACAAACAAACAAAAACACACAAAAACAATTCTCTCTTGTTCAAGACTTTTCTCATTACTGGAAAACTCTACCTGTGGAAACACATTGCCCTCTCTTAGTTCTTAGGGGTCCATATGGTGGCTATCTCACTTACTTGGTACCAAGGTCAAGTGCTATTTGGGCTAATGGCATAGACTGGAAGCCACATGCACAAACTCCAAAGCCAGAGGACTCCAGGAGAGCGATCTTGGAAAAATTGCTTAACCTCTATTTTCTAACCTGAAAAGTGAAAATAAGAAGTTGCTAAGAGAATTTCAAAGAGAATCACATGTAAATCTCCGACCCATAACAATTGTGGAAAACCTTGCTTTTTATGTGTCTATTTTTAAAAATCGACACAAACATTTTTAAAAATGGGAAACAATGAATTGAAATCCAGGTACCCTGAACCAGGACACCCCAGATAGTGTCCTGTAAAGCAAGAGTAGACATTTCCTCTAGGATATTTCCCAGAAACATTTTCAGAGGCAGCTCGTTGACTGGGCAGAAATCCTAAATGGCAAACGCATTCTGACTGATTAATGAACTTATTCCCAGCTGAGAGATGCTGAAGGCCAGTGGATACTGACTTCAGTTGCTCTTCTAAGTCTGTTGGAACATTCTGCTATTCAATGTTTAGCGATGTGAGTGCAATCCTCCCGCAATCCCCTATTCTACTGTAGAAAGTCTTGGCTTCCGTTACTTCACTGTCTTTCAGACAAGCAAACTCCTTCATCTGTACTTTTTAGCTTAAGATTGCACATTTGAAATAATTTAATTTTTAAATCAAGAAGTGAGTGGTAAGAAAGATCAGGATTTTGTTTATATGTTTAGATTTCATTCTGAAAAAGCTTGAGTATTCATTTTGTTCATACTTACTGGCTATGTGTCCATAACACTGTATTTGCTATAATGCAGATTGTGACATATTCACCATGAAAGGCATGTGCACAAAAATAATTGGGATTAAATTAAAGTATGTGAAATGGTGGCAGTGTGTCTGCTTTCCCTGGACCACCCCACTCCCCACCCCTAAACTTTTATTCTTGTTTGAGGATGTGCTATTCATTCCAGCCCTTAAATAGTCTCTCAGTGCTTCATAATTCTGTTTTTTTCCAGTGAGACGTTAGAATCATTGAAGGCATGGATTATTGTGGATATGTCTCTTATATCCCTTTCATTCATTCAACAGACATTTATGAGGATGATCGGACCCAGCAGTTGCATCTCCTCAAATTCTCTTTGGCCTCTCCTCCCCTAGGTTTCAAGGGATGCCCTCAGTCTATGGTGGAGCAAGAGGACTTAGATCACCAGGGCACTTATCTGCAGGCATGGGGGGGACATGCCTTCATGGGCTCAGCTAGTTAAACTGGCTTCTCATTCAGAAACAACAAGCAAGAACATTCGAGAACCTTCTTCCTCAATGCATCAGTTGATACCAACACCCACAATTACAGAAGTTTGTTTCCACGGATGCTGGGGGTGGCAGTGGAGAGACAGGAAATTTCCATAGTTCCCTCACTGATGACAAAAATACAGCTTGTAGTGTAATCCTGGAAATCATTTTGGACCTGCCCAGTAGTGTTCCTTGTGATGCTAACAGTCAAAGAGACCTGCCCTACCCAGACAGGCCACAGTCGAGGCTGGTGAGCTCTCAGAAGTGACTCTTGCTTTAGCAATTAGTATAACTGTGAAAACACAACAAATCATGAGGTAGAAATACCTCTATTGTAAGGTCTTAACCTTTTTGGTTGACATTAAATTAGAAGAAGCTGCTCGTGTTAGAAATAATTACTGCTGAATACAACTAAGCATTAAAGAATCTTTATAACTCTGTTACCATTTGTGCACTTAGAAATTGGCTCATATTTTTCCCTCCACAGATGTTACAATAACGGTGTCAACACTTTTATTTCTTTGTCCATAAGCTGAAGATCATGGCTGTTTCATAAATTGCTAATGTGCTCAGAAGATGGGGATCCAGCTGAAGAGCACATGAGTTCAGACTTCTGCCCGAGCCTCGTGTTTCACAATGACCTCAGTTTCCTCTGCCGAATGGGAGACGAGGCAAATAAGTACTCGTAAAACTGTTTTTGAAGAGTGAAGTTATGAAGAGGTGCTGTGCGTCAAACATCTACTCCATCCATTACACTCAAATAGGAGCTGGGAACATACAGTAGGGGCAAGAAGCAACAATAAATTAAACCTCTCCTGTGAGCACACTTTCTAGGAGGTGCCAATTTGAGCCACAAATAAAAAAATGCTAAACAAGAAAAGGGAGGCTTTCTGCTCACTCTTCCAGAGCTGGTTTGGGAAAACAACAAATATAATCTGAGTTTCTTTATGTAGTCGATAGATTTTTGTCAACGTACAAGTGATGCTTCAATGGTTGATTTGTACAATTTAGAGGCTACATAAGACAATGAGTGTCCCACTCCCTTGAGAAGTTGCAACTGTTTTTGTTTCTTGGATGGTCTATTCTTCATCAAAACCCTACAGAAATGAAAGAAAATAAACAGTCATTATAGTTCAATGTGTAGGTTACAGATGGCATCAATACTCCGAGAGTTGTTTATTATATCCACAGTTTGACACAGTTAATTAGTTATGTCACTGTACCTGCAATATGCATTTTCTCAAAACTGATGTGTGCATTAATTAATGAAAGAAAAAATATAAATGCAATTGAGTTTTAACATCTTTAAGTGGGTTGTTTTGGGTTGATAGTCTAAATGAGGAGTCTAGGTAGCGGGTATCCCCCGAGCGGTTTTCAAACATATACACACACCACCACGGCCCATCTAAAGCCAGGCACATCCACGTGGCAAGACGAGGGAGTCAGGAAATTGGAAATGGAATGCTCAGTAATCCTCTCAGCCTTTCCCCTTGTCCAGGCTTCTTCCCCTTCACATCATATATCAGAGACAGCCCAGGTTGTTCATAACCCCATATCATTCCTGGTCTAAGGCTGTGTGTGCAGCCAGGAGCAGGCAGGGAGTGTGCAGTTTACACATGGGAAATTCAGAGCGTGCCCTGTGAGACCAGTTAGGCTTCCTCTGGGAATGGGAAGTCTTTGCAAGCACGGGTAAAGAGAGTGCAAGACGCAACAACATCTTCTCCTGGGTGGCATTTGGGGTGTGCTTGTCTTAGAACACCCATGGCTCCAAAATCTCAATCCTTGGAAAAGTAATTAAAAGACTTCTTAGGCCCAAAACTCTGGGCATTTGTGTCATTTATCCCCTGAATACATAAGTGATAATGGAAACATTATGTCTTCCCTCCTCAGTTTCTCTTATGAACAAAATGAGTTGTGTAATGCTGATCGACAAGGACTGAATTCAATCTATGCATCCCTTTCTAAAAATTCTGATACTAATCTGAGATGATAAATTAGAAAGCTTATTCACATTATGCAAAATTATTCAAAACAGATGGTGAAGTCAATTTCAAGGCTATTTTTTTTTCTATGCCTAAGAACAAGTGTTGTTACTGGGAAGGCAAAAATGTAGAATTCAATTTGTTTGCCCTTTGAAATGACCATCAGTAACCTCTTTCCAATTACCTGTGCCCTCTGATTGTGGTCCTGAGAGCTGGCTGAGTTAGAGACTGTTTGCATTGCTACCAGACTATGCATAAAGCCACTGTCAGTCCACATGCCTTTCTGGTTTCTAATTGACTTGTTAAACAAAGTAGTCATTCATAAATATTTGACTTTAAAGTCATTGTTCTTAACTACCATACTCAAGTGAGGCTTTCTTATCCAGGCAAGCTTGAGTTTGAACTTCAACTCTACCAGTTACTAGCTGGTGACCTGGTCAATTAAAGTAGGACACCTTGTCCGGGCTTGGTGGCTCAGCCTGTAATACCAACACTTTGGCAGACCAAGACAGGTGGATTGCCAGTGCCCACAGGTTCAAGGCCAGCCTGGGCAACTTGGTGAGATCTCATCTCTACAATAAACAAACAAACAAAAAAAATTAACTGGGCGTGGAAGCACGTGCTTGTAGTTTTGGCTACTTGGCAGGTTGAAGCGGAAGGACCACCGGAGCCCAGCAGGTCAATGCTGGAGTGGCTGTGAGAGTGCCACTGCACTCCAGGCTGGGCGACAGAGTAAGACTCCAATTCAAAAAAAAATTTAGTTTAATTTAAAAATATAGTATGTCATCCCTATGCATCATATTCTTCACAAAACAAGGAGGGTCATTATGCCTAATGGGCTGTTGGGGAGATGAATGAATTACTAGGACAGTGCCTGGAACATAGACACAATTTCTAGCAGTGCTTATTATTGTTACTATTGATGTTTTGATCCTGAGATAATAACAGGTGACTTGCCAACTTCTCACTCTCTCCTTTAGCCACATGCGTACGTGTGTATAATCATAGCTAAACAAATTTGTCACCAATAGTTCAAGACAAACATGGAATTTAACCAATAGTTCAAGACAAACATGGAATTTAACCTGTGAGGGCTGTGTGGTGCTCTGATTTTATTTGAGTTACTGTTATGTGTTATCATTGATTATTACAAAGTGATTAATATCAGGTTCATTCACAGCATCCCTTTCAATAGTAGTTTTTGGTGTACAGAGTAAAATCTATAGACAAAAAACTTCGTAAGGAAAATTGGGTGAGTGCTTGGGGATTAATAAGTTAGATAGGTATAAAGAAGTTGAATTGGAGTTACTTATTTCTTCCAAAATTATTAAGGTCTAGAAAAGAACTAAAATAGCCAGAGGTGCTCAAAAAATGACCAGATGATTCCTGATGTTTGCCCACATGGAACCCTGTGGCTCTTTGCCGTGACATCCAAAGAATCATTCACACACAAAAAATTTGCATGCCTCCAGTGAACCTCCCACAGGACTATAAACTTCTGACAGGGAAGTGTGAATGAATACTTTTTTATAATATTGTAGAGTTGAAATCTGTAACTATAAATATGAATTTGTTAATTTTCCTTTTAGTTTTATCTGTTTTTGTTTATATAACTTGAAGCTCTGCCATTAATACAAATTTAGTAAGTTATACCTTCTGGCTGAAGTCACCTCTTTATTGTTGTGCAAGGCCTCTGTTTGTGTCTGGCAATATTCCTTGCCAAAGTCTACTTTGTCTGATATTAATACAATCACTCCAGCTTTTGTAAAAAAAAGTTATTGTTTCTTGGTATATCTTTTTTATTCTTTGACTTTTAACCTATATGTTTCTCATTTAAAGTAGGTTTCTTTAGTAGAAAGCATGTTATTAGGTTTTATTTATTTATTTTTTGTCCAATCCAATGATCTCTGTATTTTAATTGGGGCATATAAATCATTTATACTTGATGTAATTATTGATATGACTGGGTTTCAGTATATCATGTTGCTATTTGTTTTATGTTTGTCCCAACTATTCTTTGTTTCCCTTTCCTCATATCCTGTCTTTTTTGTATTAATTATCTTTATAATTCTATTTTTATCTCCACAGTTGACTTATGAGTTATAGCATTATTTTATTTTTTATGGTTGCTCCAGGATTTGTAATACATGTCTTTAACTTTTCCAAGTCATCTTCAAATACTACCGTGCCACTTCTAGTATACTAACCTTGTTACAGTACACTTTATCTCCTCAGTACACTTTATATCCCATCTTTTATGCTATTGTTATCATACATTTTATTCAATATGTTATAAACCCAAAATATTACTCTTTTTGCTTTAGACACTCAAATATTCTTTACATAAATTAAAATAATTTAAGAATTATTTTATATTTACCATCATGTTTAACATTTCTGAAGGTCTGCATTCCCTTATCTAGAAAAATTTTTTTTTAATTTTTAATTTTAAATATGTGTAGTACAATTCACGGTTAGTTATACAAATGTTCATTATGTAGGAACCTTGTTGATGAGGTGTGCCCCATCTCTCCCCTGACAGCTTCTCACTGCTGCCAATCCCACCTCCCTCTCCCCTGGCAGTTTCCCACTACTGCCATTCCTTTCCTTATAGTATTAAAATAGTTGTTCAAGGCCCGTTTATGAGTGAGAACATGTGAAACTCGGTTCTTTATTTCTGTGATAGATCACTCAGTATTATAGATTCTAAGTCTATACAAGGTATTGTGGAGTTCATAATTTTGTTCTTTCATGGCTGCATAGTATTCCATCATGTATATGTACCACATTTTTTTTGTATCCAGTCCTCTTTCAATGGGCAGCACAGTTGGTTCCATGTTTTTGCTGTTGTAAATAATGCTGCAATAACCAAATTTTCAACTAGTATTATACTGCTTCTAAGAAAATTTAATTTTTTTTAAGCTTTAACAATGAATTTGCTCAGCTTCTGTTTGTATGAAAAAGTATTTGTTTTTTCTTCTTTTCAAAAGATTATTTTCTCTGGCTATAAACTTCTTACGTGGCAATTTTTCTTTTTCTTAGTACATTACAGCTCTATTATTTTCTGGTTTTCAGGGTGTCTGACAAGAAGTTCCTTGTACTTCTCTTTGTTTCTCTGTATATGTTTCCTTTCTTTGGCCATCATCAACATTTTCTTTTCTTTTCTTATTTTAGTGATTTTACTTGTATGTATCAAAGCTTGTGTGTGTATGCATCTCTTAGTTGGGCTTCCCTTATTTCAAGCAAATGTCTACTTTTTCACTAGATACTTTAACATATTGATTACAGGTTTTATTTATTTAGAGTGCAGTGACATGATCATGGTTCACCACAGCCTTGACCTCTGGGGAGCGATCCTCCCACCTTAACCTCCTAAGTAGCAGGAACTCACCATCATGCCTGGCTGACTTTTTGGTAATTTTTATGAGACAAGGTCTTGCTATGTTTCCCAGATTGTTCTCCAACTTCTGGGCTCATGCAATCCTCCCAACTCAGCCTCCCAAAGTGCTGGGATTCTAGATGTGAATCATCATACCCTGCCTGATTACAGTATTTTGAATCCCCTATATGTTACTTTTAATATTTGGGTCAGGGGTGGTCAGGAGCATGCCACTGCACTCTAGATTGAACAACAGAGTGAGACTTCAACTAAAAAAAATTGTGTCTTCTCTGGGCTTTTTCTGTTGCCCATCTTACTCTTGAAAGGCTTTTTTTGTTTTGTTTTTTTTGTCTTTTGCTTTGGGGTGTGCATGTTTATGTTTAATAATTTAATCAAAAAATTTTAGCTTTTATTCACCTATTGTTTCAAAGAAAGTTCACTTCCCCTCTCAGCTTCTTCTTGTAGTAAATTTTGTAACAATTTCAAAGCATAGTCATCTGCATAAAAGAAAAATGGTTGGATATTGAGATATTTCAAATACACAGGATTTTAGGGAAAAATTTGACATTCAAATGGAGCACTGGGACTTTCTTAAAAGCCTAGTAAACTTGCTCATTTAGTTTAGCAAAGAGAACAAACAACCAAAAACACTGCTGTGCAAGCTGAAATATATGTGTATACTACAAAGAGATATTACATATGTATTTTCTTGGTCAGATTATAATTTCATGTATATACATTATTATGTAACTGGTACTAAATTAGGTGATCAGAAAAATAAATAGAATGAATAATACACAACCTTAACTCTTAAGGAGTTTAATGTAATTTTCAAGAGATGGTCCTTATTCACAGAGAAGTAATCAGAAAATATTACAGACAATTACTGAATTGTTAAATTCCATGGGCAAGATTAAGAGTATTATGAGAGTTCATTTAAAAAGTGAATGAGGATGATGATCTGTTAGGGCTTCAATAATTGGGAAGACTTCATTGCTGATTAGAATTTCATAAGTCTTTGGAGATGCTTAGTACTCAGATAGGCAGGTGAAAGTGATAAGGTTCTGGAGTTGGGATGATATAGCCAAAAGCATGTTAATTTCATGAGATATTAAGAAAATCATCTTAATTGCCACTGGAGAAGAGAGGAACTAAACACTAAAATATTTGCTTTTTTTTTTTACTAAATCAAATTTATTTTGGCTTATTCTTCCTGCTCACTTGTCATTACAGGATCTTCTGTACTTTTATGATGTCTTTTTATTTTTTTCCCATAATAGCACTTCTATTATATAACTGTAAGAATTGCCTGAGCCCATGGGTTTGAGACCAGTCTGGGCATCATGGTGAGACCTCATCTTTACAATAAATTTTTTTTTTTTTTTTTTTGAGTTGGAGTCTCACTCTGTCGCCCATACTGGAGTGCAGTGGCCGCTTCCGGCCACCGCAACCTCGCCTGCTGGGCTCTGGCGATCCATCCGCCTCAGCCTTCCGAGTAGCCGGAATTACAGGCATACGCTACCACGCCCGGCTGAATTTTGGATTTATTGTAGAGATGAATAAATTTTAAAAAATTTAGCAAGATATGGTGGCACATGCCTATAGTTCCAACTAATTGAAGGTTCAAAGCAGAAGGTCCGCCCTAGTCCAGCATGTCGAGACTGCTGTGACCGTGAGCATGCCATTGCACTCCAGCTTGGGTGACAGAGAGAGACTGACTCAAAAATAAAAAGACAAACAAAAACAAAAAACAAAGATAATTTTCTTCGTATTTCTCTCCCTAGAGCACCTGCTATTTGACTGAAATTGTTCTGGCTGTATATTTTCTGCTCTTCATTTTTCAGAGTCCAGCATCTGGTACAAGTTAAGTTCTGAATAAATAAACAGTTAATTCATAAATTAATTTAAAAGGCCTAATCTACATAGTAGTGTAGTTTAGATTTCTCATAGCAGACAATATGAGATTTCTTGAAGAAGTTTTTAAGACTGAGTCCTTAAATGATGTTAAACCATTAATTTGATGATTTGGGAATTTATAAAATTCATATTTTGATGTCCTTATTTGTGGTAATGAGTTGAGCATTAGTTGAACATGAGAGAATGCAGTAGCATTAAAGCATTTAAGGTTCCAGTTTTCAGTCTCAGAGTTTCAGTAACTGAAACCAAGGAACCTTTACAAAAAGACCTTTAAGTTATCAAAC